>NC_041400.2:191487121-191787121 GCF_900747795.2 Erpetoichthys calabaricus
GCAGAATGGATGATGTCACTCACTGTCTCCACGTCCACCCGAGGAGGAATATACACGATTGACAACAATGACATGTCCAAACCTCTCTGGGCAAGTAATAGGGACGCAGACTTATGGCCAACAGTTCGATGTCCCTGCAGCAAGTGGAGATTTTGACTTTAACATGTCCAGAGTTACACCACCGTGTATTAACATAGAGAGCGGAGTCCTCCTCCTTTGTGCTTCCCACAGGTACTTGCGTCTCTGTCCGCTCTAACTGTGCTAAACCCGGGTAGCTCCACATTAGCATCTGGGATGGTGTTATTTAGCCACGTTTCGCAGAAAACACAACAAAACTGGCATTCTCTGTAGGTTCTGACATTTTTCACCAGCGCAGCCAGTTCGTCGATCTTATTTGAGATTGAGTTCACATTCCCCAGAATAACAGAAGGCACCGAAGGCTTAAAACGCCACTTTCTCGCAAGCCGCTTCATTTTTAGCTTAGTGCCGGCTCTGCTGCCACGATACCGCCTTCTTACCTTGTCGGGTAAATAGGGAACCACACGGCACTGGCATTTTGTTTCTCAGCGTTCTCGAAGTTGAGTACTTGAATAGGCGAGTCTCGGGCGTGTAAAAATCCATGCCCACGTTGTAAAAAGTAAGTACTATTTATCTATTATATAGTGTCATTCATATCTATCTATCATTATACAGTATAGTGCTATCACTATCTTATCTATCTATCATTTATATAGAGTTATTACTATTATCTTTCTATTTATATGTGCCTTTCCTATCTATCTATCTATCTATCGAATCTTATCTATCATTATCTATCTATCTATCTATCTATCTATCTACTCTATCTATCTATCTATCCTATCATATAGTGCCTTTCCCTATCTATCTATCATTATATAGTGCTATTACTATCTATCTATCATTATATGTGCTATTACTTCTATCTATTTATAGTGCCCTTTCCTATCTATCTATTATATAGTGCCTTATCTATCTATCTATCTATCTATCTATATATCTATCTATCTATCTATCTATCTATCTATCTATCTATCTATCTATCTATTATATAGTGCCTTTCCTATCTATCTATTATATAGTGCCTTATCTATCTATCTATCTATCTATCTATCTATCTATCTATCTATCTATCTATCTATCTATCTATCTATTATATAGTGCCTTTCCTATCTATCTATTATATAGTGCCTTATCTATCTATCTATCTATCTATCTATCTATCTATCTATCTATCTATTATATAGTGCCTTTCCTATCTATCTGTCTATCTATCTATAAGGCCTTTCCTTTCTATCTATCTATCTATTATATAATAATAATAATAATAATAATAATAATAATAATTCATTACATTTATATAGTGCTTTGCCGTTCCTATCTATCTATTTGTTATACAGTTTTGTGCACGCCAACAAATTCATTCCTAGTTGTAAAATGCGACTAAATAAACTTGAAAATTGTAAAAGTCTCCATTTATTTTAGGCTGCTGTTTAATAAAGTGGTCACATTGCTGTTATATTTGTAAATAAAGTTCTGTTTAAAATTCAGTGATCTCTGTATCTACTATATCTTGTGTCCACCTGCCCCTGAACAGTTCTGCTTTATTTAAAGTATTTGCGCTCTCCCTCCCTCCTGTTTCTTACCGTCATGCTTATTTTAAAGTATTCATCATAAAACTGTAAATTCTTGCCTTGGCCTTCTAAAGCATTTTTGAAATTTGCTGCAGGCCTAATCTAGCTGACTCTCGGAGAGCTCAGTACCCCACTGTGCAGGAGTGTACATGTTTCTTTAATCCCCACAGATCGTATTGATTTTTATTTTATATTTCTTAAGCTCTTCTTAAGCGTGTTTCGCATTTTTCCACTGCAGCCCGATCTTTTCTCCGATCAAAGTCTGTTAATGAGCTCATTATTATTAAGGGTTGTTCCCTATCAGACCATTAAGTGGCTGGGTGGTCAGATGGCAAGGAATGAAGATGCAGTGTCGGCAAAGCTCCATCTATGGAGAAGTTCAAATTGCACCTAACAGCCCACCTTCTGTCACTTGCTTAGACTTGTGGCTTTACATTTTGATTTCTCTCCACCAAAGCGGTACGGATTCAACTGCATCGGCATGTCCTCTCATGTCATTTGTCATGTTTTAAATGATCTTTTACGTCTCCTTATTGCTGTGGAAATGTTTTCTTCTTTTCTATGAGTTCTAAAGCACATTCAATGGTTTGAATGATTGACTTATCCAAGTTAAAGGATCTGCTCCTTTACCTGGAATCATCTGTGAGCTGTAGTGTGGATTCTTATGGTGTGGTGGTGAGTATCAAATAGTTTCTCCCATTCTTCTCATCTCACAGATGTTCAACTGGATTCAGTTCATTTGAATTCATTCAGATTCATCAGAATCCACAGAACAGAGCAACAAATCCACAAATCCAGAGAATCAGAAGAAAATGATTACACACAGATTAACTCTGGGCAGCACTCATATAACAACCTGAGGGATGCCATCTCATCCTCCAGAATATAAAGGCAGAGGGCGGTCCCACGGATGTGATGTCATGGTGGCCCCGCCTCTTTGGGTTCCAGCTACAGAAAACACAGAATGGTGGAACATTTACAGATATGCTACAACAATACTAAATAATAATAATAAAAAAAAATACTGACAGAAATAGGAACATGAAAAATAATTTTAAAAATATTAAATAAGGCAATAGAACGGAAAATATACAGAAGTCCAGGCTTTAAAATAACATCAATGATCCACTGCAGGACCAACTGCTTAGTCTCACTTTACAGGCAGAGGGCGGTCCTTCACTTGTGATGTCAAGGTGGCCACGCCTTCTAGGGGGTTTCACCCACAAAACACAATGAATGGAAGAACACTTAAAAGCACAGCACATACATAATAATAATAATAATAATAATACATTTTAACGAACAAAAAACACAAATTGCACAAAAATATGAAAAACATTAATCAAAAAATAATAGAAACAACTGAACAGAAATTACACAAATAATATGTATATTATATAATATTTAATAATATTACAGAAATTATATTTCAAAAATAACAAAATCACACTAAAACAGAAATATACAGAAGACCATCTTTAAAACATAATTCTAAAGATCTACTGCAGGGTCAGCTCCTTAGCCTGACTTATATAGGCTCAGGGGTGAGGGTTCTTCAATTGTGATGTCAAGGTGGACCCGCCTCCTAAAGGGTTCCAACCCGAAAGGCACAACCCATAAATACCAAACAACAAAAAAGAGAGAGAAATTTCACAAAAACATGAAAAATGTTAATTCAGAAATAACACAAAAAATTAGAACATTTCAAAAATAACAAAATTACACTAAAACAGAAAACAAATAGAAATCCAGGCAGTAACATAACATCAATGATCCTCTGCAGGACTAACTTCTTAGCCTCACTTATATAGGCTGGGTGGTTGTCCCTACAATTATGACGTCAAGGTGGCCCCGCCTCCCAGGGGTTCCACCGACATAACACAAAGAATGAAAGAACACAATACATAAATACTAAATAATGAACAAACCAAAGAGAAAATCACATGAGAAGTAATATTTCAAAAATAACAAAAGTAACAGAAAAAAAATGTGTGCTGCCAGCAAAGCTGCCATTGTACAAAAAGGAAAAGGACCTGGGGCCTCATTTATAAATGGTGCATATGCACAAAAATGTTGCGTACTCCCGTTTCCCATGCTCAAATCGCGATGTAATAAACTAACTTGGCGTAAAGCCACGAACATTTTCACACTAGCTAAAATCCTGGCGATCGCAAGTTCTCCACTCAGTTTTGCAAACTGGCGTACCCAGCATCATAGCAGTGGTTTTTGTTCCAGTGTGGTTTCCCTTTCTTTTATAGATCCACATCCCTGACGTGGCTTTATCAAATACACTGAAATTAATCGCATATTTGTTTATTAGTTTAAGGCATCTGATTGTAATTAACCTGTAACAATATAATGGTCCACGGAATGGCCAAAGTATTCCAAATACTATAACTGCTTTAGTGTTGTTACTCTCACTGCACCTTCTTCTTCTTCTTTCAGCTGCTCCCGTTAGAGGTTGCCACAGCGGATCATCTTTTTTCGCTCTACCTTTTTTCCATATTACTCTCACTGCACCACACAGAGTATTTATTTCACTGTATCACAGCAGCTGATCCTAAAGAGAAGTATCGGTACCACAGCATCAAGCACATGCTGCCTCAGCCATGCACACAGTCTACTTGAACTGTTCTCATACGACAAACACTTCAGAGCCTTTCCAGTACGGACCTCGCGGTTTCATCCAAGAACTGTAAACACACTCAGTCAGTCCATCAAGTGCTCCTTGTAGAACTGTTTGTATATTATTAGTACAATCACCTCACTGTAAACTTAAGTTATAGTTATAATATTGCACAACCTGAGCCACTTTATAAAGCGCGTATTTACATATGATGACAATATAATTTTTAAGATGAAATGCAGCAAATATGTTTATTACATTATACAGATAAAAATGTTAATAAATTTAAATAATCTATATTGTTAATAATTAAACATGTGAGGACACGTTGGTGCAGCGCTAGCAAGGAGCTGGCGCTCCGTTCACGGATTGTTCCTGACTTGTGCTGTATTCTAGCCTGGGACTGGCATGACACTGGAAGGATAGATGGATAGAAGAAATAAACTTGTACTACGAAGATATTTCAATGTTCCTTAAAAGTTTAAAAGAATCGGCGTTCTAAGCTTACAGATCGCTTAACCGTCTATTACAGAGCTGATTGTGGGCGATTGGGTATTCGAAGGAAAGAAAAGGAAGGACAGGAATTGGGGGTTAGTACGTTTGAAAGAGACAGTACTGCTGTGATAAATTATTTCATCGAAGGTCATGCACAGTGCAGGCAAGCATCTTGCGTAGGCAGGAACAATCGTCACTATCACTGCGCCACCGTGTTCCCATGTTTAATAAAATGCTTTAACTCCTATCATCATGAAAATGATATCAAGTATACATCTCAGTATTTTAATTATTCAGAGAGCTGTAATATTACGAACGTAATGGATTCTGTGTCAGTCAGAGAAGAGAAAGCCGGAAGCACATAGTGATTCACACACATAGAGCACAAAGAAGATCAAAATACAAAACAAAGCATTTAATGTGCTACTTTAGTTACAATGGGATTTGAGGAACTAGTAAAATTTAGTAAGTTTATGATGTTCTACTTTAATGACAAAATAAGCTACATGGTTAAAGTGGAATATTTGAGATTAAAGTTGACATTTCGAGCTTTTTTCTCACTGTGTGCCAATTTTTTTTTTCCCTCTGTACCCTAATAAGCTTTTCATATGACACTCAGACGGTAGGCTATGACTCACCTTTTCATGGCGACTTTGATATCTGATAACTTCTTTTTTTATTTCGGGTACTGTGCGACTTTGTGAACTTGAGCTTTCGAGTTTCTCTGACACTCTATGTCACTCGATCAACTTCCTTTTGTTGTTTATCCCACTGTTTAAACCAACAAATTGTACGTTTTTTCTTTGCCTCCACTTGGTTTTCGCTGAAATTCTTCTATTTTCCCCCGTGCTTTTGCCATTGTCTTTTCACAGAAGGCTGAGCTTAAGGGCTATTTATATTGATTTGCGCATTCAAAGAGGCATAATTCTGGGAGAAGTTGGGGAATGGCGGCAGGCACGTGCACATACGTTACTTTTCACGCAGACCATATTTATAGAGTGGAAGAACGTGGAAGTTGGCGAACGCATAGATTTATGTATCTGGATTTTTTTGTTCGTACGCACATTTCCGCTCTTGTCCATGCCATGTTTTAGTGTGAATTCTACGCACGGCATTATGCATGAGGCCCCAGGAAATGGAGAAAGAAAATGTGTGGTCAAGAAAACAGGCACGAGTCAGTAACTAGATAGACAGACCTGAGAGAAACAGCAAAGAGAAAATGGAAACCGAGGCACAGGAGCGTGAGGTCGTAAACAGAATGATTCAAGTTTGTAGTGAAATGTAGATAGGTCTTTGTTTATAGAAATTCAGATGATGTTCTGGATAACCCTGGGGGTCTGAGGGTTTAAATACTGTCATGGTTAATCCTTGTATACATACCTCGGGTCGCTAGCAGCCCGTGACATCATGTTTACAGTTCTCACGGTGGTCATATGATACTGGGTGGACTCAGTTCCTCAGGTACACCTCAGTCATTTCATCCACAACAATGTACTACCCAGAACATGCCAACATAGTGTAACATTTTTATATTATGATCATTTATCCACCTGAAATGTATAAGGTCACTAGTGACCCTGAATGTGGTAATGTGTCAGCATTGTTGCTTGTGTATTTTAAGTAGTGTATTTATAAACAGCCCTCAAACAAAACATTCTTTTTTCAGGATTTCTTTGTGTCTCTGTATGTTTATTACAGCTGTGTTTCTATCTTGCAACTTTTTATGTTAGCATGTATGAGTTTACAGAAGTAAGAGATAAGAATAGAAGTGCCACAGACTCTACTCAGTATAGGAAACCCTTGAAAGTGTTCCTGTTGTTGAGGGCAGAAAGAGAGATTGAGAGACATGGAGCAGAGAGACATAAATACTGTACAGTTTTTTGTCTGCCATTGTGTTTTCACTGGAGACTCCGCCCAGCTCATGAATATTGATGAGTTACTTTAGAGTGATAAAATTGCACAGAAACATTCATGATTTTTCACAGCATGATGTTACTTCATCTACTGGATGGCAGCGTAAACTGTCGGGATTGTTAATCAGAATTAAAAATGTAAAGCAGATCATTCATTGTCACCCCAAGTGTGACTCATGGGTAACCGCAATTGCATAACATTCCCATTAATGCTTTCTCAAAGACATCACTTCCGGTTTTCATCAAACGACGTTGTTTCCGCTTCCTGTTACAACGTCTCTTCCTGCCAACCATTTCCTGTTTCTCACAATTCAATACTGTATATAAACGCCATTTTGTCAGATAAAGATTGTCAAATGTTACCATTTTGGTTTGCTTTTGATCATTTATTTTGCTACTTTGTCCGCAGGACAATATACGGGGACGGTCCCCAACACTTTGTTTTGTCTTATTCTTTAACTGAAGACTTTCCACACATGTCACCCAGAGTCTGACTCGGGTTTAACCGTAGTTTCATAGAATTCTCAGGGTAATTGCATAGAATTCTGGGGTTAATGCTAAGGAGTTTAAGAAAAACAAACACTAAGGTTTAATAGGCAACCAGGGAAAGAGGCAAGGTCAAAAAAATACCCATAAGCCATTGGGAATGTGTTGTGCTGCATCAGCTTCTGTCCATTGCTTTTACTGCACAATTTTCAAATTGCTTTTACTTTTTGATTTACCTTCATATTATGATTTAGTTTCTGTTTAATTTTCTCCCAGAATCCCTGTCATCCTTTTATATTTATTTTGGTTCTTTATTGGTGCAAAAACTATAGTTTTGTTTTTGTTTTAATGAAGCTAGATTGATTTCCCACAATAACATCCATTCATCCATTATCCATCCATCCATCCATTTTCCAACCCACTATATCCTAACTAGAGTCACGGGGGTCTGCTGGAGCCAATCCCAGCCAACACAGGGCGCAAGGCAAGAAACAAACCCCGGGCAGGGCGCCAGCCCACCGCAGGGTGCGCGCACACACACACACACACACACACACACACACACACACACACATACACCCACACATCAAGCACACACTAGGGACAATTTAAAATCACCAATGCACCTAACCTGCATGTCTTTGGGATGTTGGAGGAACCGGAGTACCCGGAGGAAACCCACGCAGACACGGGGAGAACATGCAAACTCCACGCAGGGAGGACTCGGGAAGCGCAACCTGGGTCTCCCTTACTGCAAGGCAGCAGCACTACCCACTGCGCCACCGTGCCACCTCACAATAACGTTTCGTATTTTATTAAAAAGTGTTCTATGTAAGATGGCGGTTCATTATACAAGCTTATTATATTTCAAACAGAGAGATGAGTGGATTTTAGAAGACGTTCCTCCCTTTCTCTTTTTATGTCTTTGTTGTTGTTCATTTTGGATTCTTTTCTTGATGTTAATAATTTCTTTTGTTTATGATTTGCATTATGCTTTACTTTTTAATGTATTCGTGTTTCATAGCTTTGTTAGGTGCCTCGTGTTTTGTGGGTGGTTCCCCAAGAGGCAGGGTCATCTGTCCGTCATCTCAAGGGACTGCCCTCAGACCAATAAAGGTGGAGACAACCCACAGTCCTTTGCGGTTCATTTGAATGTGCTTGGGAGTTGGTGAGTGGTTATTGTTATTGTACTTTGTGATTTATTGGATATTTGTGACCCTTTTTGACCACTCTTTGGCTTGCGTATTGGTTCTTTGCTCACCTTGGATTGCCTTTGCTGGCAACTCCTTTTTGACTTTTTGTGCTCCACAGAGCTTTATGTTATTACTAGCATTCATTTTCTTTTCAAAGATCCTGTGTTTGCCCTTGTAACAAGCCAGGTTTTGAAGGTTTCCCCATCTAGCAGACATTTTTTCAATTTTTGGGATTTTGTGGACTCTCAAGTTTCACCACAAAATGTGCTTATAATGTCATAATTATTAGAATGTCTTCACGTTTTGATTTACCTTCATATCAGCTACACAAGACCATTAAGGAAGTCAAAAACTGGAACAGAATTTCATCAGGAATCATTCAGCTGTCTGGAATGTTTTACAAGTGACTACAAATGGCCCCACCTGCACAGACTAATTCTTCCCCATATTACCAGCTAACAAGATTTTCCTACAGGTGGTCATCTGGTGCTCCACGCAGGACATCAAACCCACCTGACTTACCTCTCCTACAGTCCGTCTGCACCTCTCCTCTCCACATTTCTGAACCTGAAGCCTCTTTGCTCTTCCAGAAACAGAAATACAATACAATACAATACAATTTATTTTTGTGTAGCCCAAAATCACACAAGAAGGGCCGCAATGGGCTTTTAAAGGCTCTCCCTCTTGACAGCCCCCAGCCTTGACTCTCTAAGAAGACAAGGAAAACCTCCCAAAAAAAAACCATTGTAGGGAAAAAAATGGAAGAAACCTTGGGAAAGGCAGTTTTAAAGAGAGACCCCTTTCCAGGTAGGTCGGGGCGTGCAGTTTGTGTCAAAAAAACGGGGGTCAATACAATACAATAAAATACACAGAACAGAACACAAGGAATCCTTAATACAATAGTGCAATAGAAATATATTACAAGTACAGAGCAGAATTCAAAACAATAGATGATATCACATAATATGATTTGGATTTGTTCAGTGTCCTGGAGGCCTCAGCCATCAAGCTGTCTCCCCCTATTGGCCATTCCAAGCTGGGTCAGCTCTGGGCCAGCCAATCCGATGAAAGGACCCCTCTACCCGATGACTCCTGTGATCCTCCAACAGAGATTTCCTTCAGAAATGTCATGAAGCTTCCTGGTCCAAACAGCATTTCTCCCTCCATATGAGGACATCGTGCCAGTTAGCACCTGTGTCTACAGACGTTTTCACTCCAGTCTTCAGCTCAAAGCAACATCCATGCTTGTTTCAAAGAATCCACAATCATTCCCGTGCCTAAGATGTAAAACATTTCCTGTTTACAGGCCAGTGACAATGACGACCCTTGAACTTCCGGTTCTTCAGCCTCTCAGATCTGTCACAAATCCTCTCCTTGACCCACCACAGTTTGCTAACCATGCCAACAGGTCAGCTGAGGATACAGTAAACATGGCTTTCTACCACATCTTGAAACGTTTAGATGCCTCATCTACTTCTGCTAGGATCTCATTTGTGAATTTCAGTTCTGCATTTAACACAATCAGACCAGAGCTTCTCTACAACAGACTTCTCACAATGAATGTGGACCATGCCACCTGGATCTCGGATTTTCTAAGGAGTGGATGTCGAACAGAGAAGGTGGACGGCTAACCCCAAGTGCAGGGTCCCCTCAAGGCAATGTTCTGTCCCCTCTCTCTCTGCCAATGACACCACCCTGACTAGCCTGATCACAGCAAAAACTGGTCACCAATTAAGAAGAGGGTTAGAATGAATACCAGCAGCCACTGGGGCCCTCCAGGACCAGAGTTGGGGACCCCTGGATTAGACCCTCCTTAGGCAGTTTGCAGGTGGACCTGACTGTTGTAAGATGCTAGACGTTGCTGATGCCTCTTTCAACCCAACAGACAGATGCTGACACAGGGTAAAAGCACCAAGAAGTATTCTTTTTATTGTTTTACTTCTTGAAATAGTGTACAAAAGCAACTCCGCCATCATACACAGGCAAAACACCAATAATGAGCACAAATCTCTCCTCCAATCCTCCCAGCAAGCTCTGTCCTACTCCCTCCCAAATCCGGCTCGCTTGCTGGATCTCCACCAGTCCTTTTTATAATCCTTGACCCGGAAATGCTTCTGTTCCTCCGTCCATGTGACTTGTCAGCACTTCCAGGTCAGATAGAGAATTGTATTTTTCTTCAGCCCGGAAGTACTTCTGTGTTTCCGTCCCCGTGACTTGGGAGTACTACCGGGCAATTCAGAAAATAAAGATTCTCAGGTCTCCCTGTAGCATCTCCTGGCAGCACCCACGGTACCCAGCAGGGCTGTGAAGCCGAACTCCAAATCCCATGGTGCCCTGCAGGAATCTGGGGTACTACTATGCTTTAGGGACATCTCCATCTGTCATCCGGGGGGAAGTAGTGTCCCTCAGAAGCTGCTTTCCCCCATCTTTCTCCTCCATGGACATCACGGCCGGGTTGAGCAGCTGGCCGTCCGCCACACTGTCTTATTTAAACCACAGATGTCAAAGGTCTGGAGTTCTCATTTCTATGGATGTGTGTGTTGGTTGTCATCATGACAAGATCAAAAGAGCTCTCAGAAAGAAGGCTGTGAATGCCTAGGAGTCTGAGATGGCTAAACTATTGGAAATCAATCGTAAGTGGCGTTGATTTCAAAAAACTGCTAATTTGTCCAGGACTGGCCAACCCAGCAAATTCGCCCCAGGAATTGACCATTTGACACCAAAAGAAGTCTCCAATGACCCGAAAAATGTTATTGTGGATCTTCAGGTGACTCTTGTAACTCTTGACATTGTCACACACGTGTGATTGGGAGGCAGCTAAAGGACCTGAATAATAGTAATACAATGCCAGACCAGGGGGTGGCGAGGTGCACTAACCCTCTCTCAATCCTCTGCAGATCATCCACGGGAAATCCTGCTAGGTCCGGGCGCCATTGATGACATCACTTTTGGTACTGGCACTACTGATGATGTCACTTCCGGTCCTGAAGATGCCATTTCTGGTCCCAGCTCTATTGACGGGATAACTTCCGGTCCCGATGACGTCACTTCTGGTTCCGGTCTAAATGACGCCACTTCCTGTCCCGGCCTTTAAAGCCGCCATATTTTCATTCTTAAATCAGTTCTGTTTTGGACTCAAACCTGTGAACAACTCAACCAAAATTACCCAATTGCAGCCAGGGCATAATATACAGGTGGCTGCCCCAAATCTTTTTGATGTCTGTCGACTGTATTTGTGACAACATGAAAGTGCATGCGTCTCTACAATGGCTGACCCTGTGCTCTTGACCCCCAAAGGTCACATAACAAGACAATTTCCCCTCAGGGACTAACACAGTGTACCAACTCTACAATCAGAAAGAGACTGGACAGACGTGACCTGCATGTGAGGTCCGAAAAGAACATCAGAGTAACAACAGTTTGACAAAGACGAGGCCTTCAGGAACAACGTGCTCAGGACAGATGGATCAAAGTTTGAGATGTTTGGCCACAGTGACAAGGCAGCATTTCAGGGGGAGAACCTCATACCAGCTGTAAAGGATGGTGGAGGAAATGTTCTCTTTGTGTTTGCTTTACAGTTTCCAGACCTGGGCAGCCTGGGCAGCGTGCAGTCATCAAGTCCATTCTGAATTCTGCATCCTCTCCAAGTGAGATTGAGGAGGATGTGAGGCCATCTGTTCACAAGTTGAACTAGAAATGGAACTTTTCAGCGTGATGACGATCTGAAGGACACCAGCAAATCCACCAAGGAATGGCTCTGAAAGAAGAAATGGAGAGTTAGGGAGTGCCCAAGTCCCAGTCAAAGCCCAGATTTAAATTTCATTGAAATGTCGTGGAGGGGGACTTGAAACAGGCAGGATGTGGAAGGAGAACCTTAAGCATCACGCAACCAAAATGAGTCTGAATGGAGGACTCATGAGAAATTTCACTGAGTCGTTGTCAGAGACTGGTGGGCAGTTATGGAGAAGATGTGGTTTCTGCCAATAGGGGGGAAACACCAGCTTCTGGGGCAAAGGGTGGACTTGGTTTTTCCCCAGTAGACCATAACATCTGCTGATATTATTGTTGGGTGAATGATTGAAATGGCAAAAAGTTTCCTTGGGGTTTTATTCGAGTAGACCACCATTTTCTATAGGCTCTGTCTGTATGAAGATCTACTGTTCACGTATGTTAACCCTTAAAATGCCACATACTTGGTGGGGGTTAATGAACCCCTGGACGCCAAATACTTTTTTGCTGCACTTTGTAAAGAAAAAGTGAAATTTTAATGGAAAATGTATTTTCTTCAGGCAAAGAGCATCACAATTACTGCAATACTGATCATTTTACACACTGCCAATGAATCCCAGGGACAGTGATGCTGATTCGCTAGGGGGCGCCAGTGGTCATGAGCTGTCTGCTCAATGAATGTACAGCACTGACTGATCAGCTCATGCATGATATCAGCATGATATATTAGCGTGCAGAATCAAAGCAGACATGGGGTCATGTAAAAAACGGGCAGAGGGTCCAAATTACACTGGGAACTGACTATAGCCAGTTGTGGTGTTCAACAACAGACTATAGCCGGTGTGCTGGCAAAATGCATTTTTGAACCGACTATAGCTGGTTGTGACAGTTTAAGGGTTAAAACACTCAAATCGTTTCCATGGGGTGTACTTACTTTTTCACAGGCCTGTATATGGTGTTGTTTCATTGCATTTTCCTTGTTATGTGTTTTTGATGCAATGCCAAGGGAGATGCCGAGAAACTGTGTGGCCCACCAGTAGTTCAGGTTCAGTTCAGTGCAAAGTGTATGGAAAGTCACAGGGTCTGAGTACTTTCCAAATCAACTGTAAATACAGAATGGTAATAAACATGATGGTATTTACTAAAATAGCATTAAAAAAAAAAAGAAAGATAATCATTCAAAAACAACAACAGAAAATCCTGGCTAAAAACATCACATCCCAAAGGCTTGCTATGCCCCGGACTTCACATGGCCCTCTGACCCTAAATAGGATGGTGGCTTCATATTTTCTCCTCAACGTAACCCGTTCCTTAGACAGTGAGAGCAGCTGTGTGCACTCTGTGTGTATTATCTATCCGGTCTTGGATCACTCGTCCTTCCTTTCCAAGTCGGCTCTTGTAATTCCACACTTCCTGAAGGCTCATAAAGTATTTGGCACATTGAGATTTGCCCATCCATGCTCAAGGCAGTTCTCTTTTTTTCTCTCCAGTGCACCATACTAACTCACAAATTGCTCATACCTTTATTGCAAATGCAACGTTCCCTTTTGTGCAGATGTGCAATTATGCAGCTATTGTAATCTTGGATCAGCCTCCTCTCACAGCACAGCCTCTCCAACGGGGGTCCTTGGTGGTTTAACCCACTGCAGTTTGCAGAGGCCAACTTTGTGAAATGTGTCCTCACAGATGGACTGTTTTATTGAGCCTAAATCCGCCTCACATATTTCATGCGCATCCGTGTGGGAATTTCTTGAGATGTTCTTGTGTGGCTAAATAATATCTGACTCTGCATAAAAGAGGAACGCAACTCACAAAGAGAATGTTAGGACTGGCAGGACCCATCTTGACGTCTGAAAACCTGCAACAGCGAGCACTGGAGGCTGAAGAGGACTTCCTGTCACCGAAAATTGTGCTTTACGTGGAGCTGTTCACATTGTGGATATCAAGAGAAAAGAAAAAGAATATGAGCAATAAGTTACAAAAAACAAAAAACATATGGAGAAGGGTTATAACTATCACTTAAAATATGAATACTGAAAACGTAACAAAATCCATATGAGAGAAGATGATAGATTTACCAAAAATGTTAAACTACTTTACACCAATGGACAAGGCAACAAAATATGGTAAAATCTGCTTGAAAATAATACATAAATATTATATTAAATATTATAATAATAAATAGAGAGATGTGAAAGACACTATATAAGTAACTGATAGATAGATTATACATTTTGTTTATATAGCACCTTTCCCATGCTCAAGGATAGATAGATAGATAGATAGATAGATAGATAGATAGATAGATAGATAGATAGATAGATAGATAGATAGATAGATAGATAGATAGATAGATAGATAGATATGAGAGGCACTATAAAATAGATAGATAAATAGAAAATGCACTATATAATGAAAGATAGATAGATAGATAGATAGATAGATAGATAGATAGATAGATAGATAGATAGATAGATAGATAGATAGATATGAAAGGCACTATAGATAGATAGATATGAGAGGCACTATAAAATAGATAGATAGATAGAAAAGGCACAATATAATAGATAGATAGATAGATAGATAGATAGATAGATAGATAGATAGATAGATAGATAGATAGATAGATAGATAGATAGATAGATATGAGAGGCACTATAGATAGATAGATATGAGAGGCACTATAAAATAGATAGATAGATAGAAAAGGCACAATATAATAGATAGATAGATAGATAGATAGATAGATAGATAGATAGATAGATAGATAGATAGATAGATAGATAGATAGATAGATAGATAGATAGATAGATAGATATGAAAGGCACTATAGATAGATAGATATGAGAGGCACTATAAAATAGATAGATAGATAGAAAAGGCACAATATAATATAGATAGATAGATAGATAGATAGATAGATAGATAGATAGATAGATAGATAGATAGATAGATAGATAGATAGATAGATAGATAGATAGATAGATAGAAGAGAAAGGCACTATAAGACAGATAGATAGATAGATAGATAGATAGATAGATAGATAGATAGATAGATAGATAGATAGATAGATAGATAGATAGATAGATAGATAGATAGATAGATAGATAGATAGATATGAGAGGCACTATAAAATAGATAGATAAATAGAAAATGCACTATATAATGAAAGATAGATAGATAGATAGATAGATAGATAGATAGATAGATAGATAGATAGATAGATAGATAGATATGAAAGGCACTATAGATAGATAGATATGAGAGGCACTATAAAATAGATAGATAGATAGAAAAGGCACAATATAATATAGATAGATAGATAGATAGATAGATAGATAGATAGATAGATAGATAGATAGATAGATAGATAGATAGATAGATAGATAGATAGATAGATAGATATGAGAGGCACTGTATAATAGATAGATAGATAGATAGATAGATAGATAGATAGATAGATAGATAGATAGATAGATAGATAGATAGATAGATAGATAGATAGATAGATAGATATGAAAGGCACTATAGATAGATAGATATGAGAGGCACTATAAAATAGATAGATAGATAGAAAAGGCACAATATAATAGATAGATAGATAGATAGATAGATAGATAGATATAGATAGATAGATAGATAGATAGATAGATAGATAGATAGATAGATATATAGATAGATAGATAGATAGATAGATAGATATGAAAGGCACTATAAGACAGATAGATAGATAGATAGATAGATAGATAGATAGATAGATAGATAGATAGATAGATAGATTAGATAGATAGATATAGATAGATAGATAGATAGATAGATAGATAGATAGATAGATAGATAGATAGATAGATAGAAGGAGACCCGTCACGGATCCAGTTAGACCAGGAGACACACAAGGAGCAGGGCTGTCTTAACATATGGGCACACTGAGCAGTTGCCCAGGGGTCCCACAAGCATAAGGGCCCCTTGCTAATGTATGTGACTTGCTGGGTGGTTGTGTAGGTGGGGGGCCCCAGTGCACTGCTTTGCCGGGGGTCTATAATGCTGTTAAGATGGCCCTGACAAGGATTGGTCAGAACTTGAACCAAACCAAATGAGATCCGCTGATTCTATGTTTATGGAGGGAAGAGGTAAAGCAATGAGTGGTTACGTGTATCGATAAAGGATGGAAAGTCAAGGAGGATAATTACAGAGGAGAAGGAATGCCCACCAACAACTATGAGCTGAAAAAGTTCTGCAAGGAAGAATGATCTGAAAATCCTCCAAACCGATCGGCAGGACTGATGAAAAGCCACTGGAAATGCTTCCTTGAACTTATTGTTGGACATGGGGTGGTCCCACCAGTCACTGAACGTGATGATTCACAAACCCCTTCACACACAAATACGTAACTTTGGATTGTCTTCCTCAATAAATAAATGAGCGACTCTAAAGCTTCTGTGTTATATGTTCATTTGGTTTCTCCAGATTTAGTTTTAGGACTTACTGATCGTGTGTTAGGCCATATTTTTGCAGAAACATAGATGGGTTCACAACATTTCGAGCACCACTGTACTTGCAGGATACAAGCCCCTCTGTGACTTCAGATTTGGAGGAGCAAATTATCTGCAGCAAAGCAGTCTGATGAGGCCAAGAAAACATCACATACTAACAAACTAGATACTCTACCACCTTCAACTGCGCCTTTGGATCATGAAAATCACAAAGAAGAGATGAGACAAGAAGACCCCTTGGTGGGGTCCAATACCTGCATAGAAAGGTATGGACTTAAAACAAGGCATTTATGAACACACAACCTTCACTGCACTAATCAAGGGTCTAAATGGCCCCAGAACCCTCATTCACGTAGCCCCTTCCACAATGAATTTGTTCTTACTCACCTGAAAGTCTTCAGCTACCTCAAAAGTCTTCACTTTTGTGATGGATTCAGTGAATGTTAATGTACTAAACGGGAAGGAAGGAGCCGAATCATTAGTCTCTGTGTTAGTCATGAGTGAATTACAGGCAATAGCATTTGGAAATCCATACAGAGAGAATGCTTCTCTAATCAAAATAAAGCTTCCTCCTCTGGCTCAAGCACTCCTGCCCTGGTCTCACTCAACGATTTTCAGTTCTGTTTCGTAGACAATAAAGAATGACATAAAGTCAAGCTGCTAATTAAATTACATGCATTGCACAGGCCTCCAGATGCACTAAATCATTTACACATGTGTTGTGGCAAAGCCGCAAGCTAATTGAGCCTTCTTCTAATTGCTTTCTCTGCCCGTTCGCTCCTCTTTGCCAAAAGTGAACTAAAGCAAAATAAGAGAGAAAGCTGGAGAGGGGAACGTGCAAAGTTCAATTACAAAGAAGAACGCCAAGAAAGGGAGGAAAAGGTGATAAAGCACAACAGGAAAGGCGCTATATAATGGTAATGCACACATATGAAGGGCTCTAAACAGGAAAACACAAAAACGTTATACCATTTAGAGATAAACAGGGGGGGCAAAATTTAATGTAGATAGATAGATAGATAGATAGATAGATAGATAGATAGATAGATAGATAGATAGATAGATAGATAGATAGATAGATAGATAGATAGATAGATAGATAGATAGATGAAAGGCACTATATGATAGATAGATAGATAGATAGATAGATAGATAGATAGATAGATAGATAGATAGATAGATAGATAGATGAAAAAGGAACTATATGATAGATAGATAGATAGATAGATAGATAGATAGATAGATAGATAGATAGATAGATAGATAGATAGATAGATAGATAGATAGACAGACATGAAAGGTACTATATGATAGATAGATAGATAGATAGATAGATAGATAGATAGATAGATAGATAGATAGATAGATAGATAGATAGATAGATAGATAGATAGATAGATAGATAGAATGAAAGGCACTATATGATAGATAGATAGATAGATAGATAGATAGATAGATATAGATAGATAGATAGATAGATAGATAGATATGAAAGGCACTATATGATAGATAGATAGATAGATAGATAGATAGATAGATAGATAGATAGATAGATAGATAGATAGATAGATAGATAGACATGAAAGGCACTATATGATAGATAGATAGATAGATAGATAGATAGATAGATAGATAGATAGATAGATAGATAGATAGATAGATAGATATGAAAGGCACTATATGATAGATAGATAGATAGATAGATAGATAGATAGATAGATAGATAGATATGAAAGGCACTATATGATAGATAGATAGATAGATAGATAGAGATAGATAGATAGATAGATAGATAATAGATAGATAGAGATAGATAGATATATGAAAGGCACTATATGATAGATAGATAGATAGATAGATAGATAGATAGATATAGATAGATAGATAGATAGATAGACATGAAAGGCACTATATGATAGATAGATAGATTAGATAGATAGATAGATAGATAGATAGATAGATAGATAGATAGATAGATAGATAGATAGATCTGAAAGGCACTATATGAAGATAGATAGATAGATAGATAGATAGATAGATAGATAGATGATAGATAGATAGATAGATATGAAAGGCACTATATGATAGATAGATAGATAGATAGATAGATAGATAGATAGATAGATAGACATGAAAGGCACTATATGATAGATAGATAGATAGATAGATAGATAGATAGATAGATAGATAGATAGATAGATAGATAGATAGATAGATAGATAGATAGATAATAAAGTCACTATATAATCCACAGATATGAAAGGCACTATATAATAGATAGATAGAGAGACCACCAAGATCGCTCAGTGACTGTATTTATTCTTTTTTGCAGTGGCCTGATTATGGAACTGGATGTCAAGCAACTGCCTCTGCACTACTCTTGCACCCTTGTAAGGCTGGACGCCAATCAACTGTTCAACTGTGTGGGGAGCATTTTAGGAGAAAAACAGGCATCCCAGCTGGGAAAGAGGATGGTTTCTTACCCAGATGGGTGGCCAGAAAGGAAGAAGAGTTGAACTGACCGGCTAGATAAAAAAATAGTTTTGTGCCTGGCCGATGTAATATAATGGATGAACCAGCAGAAGCCAGGAATTGGGAGCAGTTCCATCTCCCATATGGCAGGTGGCAGTGGTCGTCGTGTAGCAGCCCAGTGGGAACACCCACAGTGGTGCTTGGGAGTTGGAGTCCAGAAGTGCACCCCTATCTGGGTTCCTGGGTGCCAGTAGAGAGCACTGTCAGATAAGGTCCTCCTCAGTTTCTATATGGTATGAAAGTGCTTCCAGGAAGACACGACATAATACCTGAAGTATTCCTGGGTCCGGCTTAAAAAGAGTCAGAGTCTGAGTTGGGAGGCAGAGGGCAACATTCAACGGGAGGAAGAAAGGAAGAATTAATTAGGTTTATTGTTATTGTGCGACTGATCTTTGGAAGGGTGATTTGGAAATGTGCCGAAGATTAATAAACAACTTTTATTTAAACCTAAAAGTGTGTTAGGTTTGGGGCTCAGTGGTGCCCTCTTGTGGTCACAGTAGATAACTGTGAAAGATACCACAAAGATAGATAGACAGGAGTGATGTGTATATTTCCTTCTATATTTTTTTATTTAGGGGAATAAACATCCATCCATTGTCTTGTCTTGAGCAGGGTCGTGAGGAAACTGGGGTCTATCCCATCATCCATCAGATGCAAGGTAAGAACGTCACCTGCACAGGCACCACTCTGTCACAAGTTGAACACACAAACACACATACCCACACCAGTGCCAGTTTAGAGTCACCAATCCACCAAACCTGCATGTCTTTGGACACGTGGACATGGGGAGAACTTGTAAACTCCATAGAGGGAGCACTCGGCACTTGATCCCCCAGGCTCTTAGTCGAGGGGAAGCAGAGTTAGCACTGTGCTACATGCAAAATCGAGTACAATCGTCAGACATGAATGGTTCTGTATGGTTTGAATGAAGTCTTAAATGGCCAAGGTCCTGCTTACTTATGTAAACTTATCAATTACTTACAAACCTGAGTGCATAATAAGATCTCAAGATGCCAGTCTGCTTATGATTTCAAGGGTTAATAAAATAACAGTGAGAGGTCGACCTTTTAGTTACAGAGGACCGAAACTGTGGAATGGCCTGCCTGCTACTATAAAAGATGCTGCTTTTAAATCCCGGCTGAAGACTCACTTCAGTTTAGCACACCCCTGACTAGAGCTGCTGATTTGTTGTGCAGACTGCACCTCTGCTGTTAGTCATTAGCACTAAAACATAAGTAATATGACAGTTAGAATTTGTTACTAACCCTCAGCTATTCTGTTTCACTTCTCAGCATTCACATGTGGCACTTGGTGTCACTGCCCACCTGCCAAGTTGTCCTGCCTGCCTAAGGTAAAGTCATCTCTGATGGAGGATCGCAGGAATTATCAGGTAGAGGGGTCCTTTCATCGGATTGGCTGGCCCAGCGCTGTATCAGCTGTGGAATGGCCAGTAGGGGGAGGCAGTTTGATGTCCGAGGTCTCGAGGACTCTGAACAAATGTGTACTCCTCATATGTGATATCATCTACTCTTGCATTTTGCTTGGTCCTTGTAATATTTCTATCTTACAATTGTATTGAATTGAGGATGACTTGTGTTCTGTTCCTGCGGTTGGCTGGCACCCTGCCCGAGGTTTGTTTCCTGCCTTGCGCCCTGTGTTGACTGGGATTGGCTCCAGTGGACCCCCGTGACCTTGTAGTTAGGATATACTGGGTTGGATAATGGATGGATGGATGGATTGTTCTGTTCTGTGTATTTTATTGTATTGTATTGACCTCCTCTTTTTTGACACCCACTGCACGCCCAGCCTACCTGGGAAGGGGTCTCTCTCTGAATTGCCTTTCCCTACAAGGGTTTTGTTTTGGGGGGCGGGGTTTTTTGTGTTCTTAGTGAGTCAAGGCAAGGGGGCTTTCATAAAACAGCCCCATTCCTTGTGTGATTTTGGGCTATGCAAAATATAAATTGTACTGTATATTATTGTATTGTATTGTACAGTGCATCCGGAAAGTATTCACAGCACATCACTTTTGCACATTTTGTTATGTTACAGCTTATTCCAAAATGGATTAAATTCATTTTTTTTCCTCAGAATTCTACACATAACACCCCATAATGACAACGTGAAAAAACGTTTACTTGAGATTTTTGCAAATTTATTAAAAATAAAAAAATTGAGAAAGCACATGTACATAAGTATTCACAGCCTTTGCTCCAAATTGAGCTCAGGTCCATCCTGTTTCCCCTGATCATCCTTGAGATGTTTCTGCAGCTTCATTGGAGTCCACCTGTGGTAAATTCAGTTGACTGGACATGATTTGGAAAGGCACACACCTGTCTATAGAAGGTCCCACAGTTGACAGTTCATGTCAGAGCACAAACCAAGCATGAAGTCAAAGGAATTGTCTGTAGACCTCCGAGACAGGATTGTCTCGAGGAACAAATCTGGGGAAGGTTACAGAAATATTTCTGCTGTTTTGAAGGTCCCAATGAGCACAGTGGCCTCCATCATCCGTAGTGGAAGAAGTTCGAAACCACCAGGACTCTTCCTAGAGCTGGCCGGCCATCTAAACTGAGAGATCGGGGGGAGAAGGGCCTTAGTCAGGGAGGTGACCAAGAACCCGATGGTCACTCTGTCAGAGCTCCAGAGGTCCTCTGTGGAGAGAGGAGAACCTCCAGAAGGACAACCATCTCTGCAGCAATCCACCAATCAGGCCTGTGTGGTAGAGTGGCCAGACGGAAGCCACTCCTTAGTAAAAGGCACATGGCAGCCTGCCTGGAGTTTGCCAAAGGCACCTGAAGGACTCTCAGACCATGAGGAAAGAAAATTCTCTGGTCTGATGAGACAAAGATTAAACTCTTTGGTGTGAATGCCAGGCGTCACGTTTGGAGGAAACCAGCACCGCTCATCACCAGGCCAATACCATCCCTACAGTGAAGCATGGGTGGTGGCAGCATCATGCTGTGGGACTGGGAGACTAGTCAGGATAAAGGAAAAGATGACTGCAGCAATGTACAGAGACATCCTGGATGAAAACCTGCTCCAGAGCGCTCTTGACTCAGACTGGGGCGACGGTTCATCTTTCAGCAGGACAACGACCCTAAGCACACAGCCAAGATATCAAAGGAGTGGCTTCAGGACAACTCTGTGAATGTCCTTGAGTGGCCCAGCCAGAGCCAGACTTGAATCTGATTGAACATCTCTGGAGAGATCTTAAATGGCTGTGCACCGACGCTTCCCATCCAACCTGTGGAGCTTGAGAGGTGCTGCAAAGAGGAATGGGCGAAACTGGCCAAGGATAGGGTGTGCCAAGCTTGTGGCATCATATTCAACAAGACTTGAGGCTATAATTGCTACCAAAGGGGCATTGACAAAGTATTGAGCAAAGGCTGTGAATACTTATGGACATGGGATTTATCAGTTTTTTTCTTTTTAATAAATTTGCAAAAACCTCAAGTAAACTTTTTTCACGTTGTCATTATGGGGGTGTTGTGTGTAGAATTCTGAGGAAAAAAATGAATATTAATCCATTTTGGAATAAGGCTGTAACATAAGAAAATGTGGAAAAAGTGATGCGCTGGGAATACTTTCTGGATACACTGTATTGTATTGTATTGTATTGTATCGTATTGTATCGTATTGTTCGGTAGATAACACAATGCATAGGCGCTATATAATAGGTAGGTGGCATGTTCAGTATTTATAGGTAGGTAAACTGTGAACAAAGCGATCAGAGCTGCACATCACAAGGTCTGCCTCGTTCATTAAAACGCCAAGCCGACACAAAGCCGTCGAGTATTCACGTGGTCCACCTTCCTCGTTAGAGGGCAAAGCAGATCTGATCTTTCAGCCACCTGAATTCAGCACTTTTTCGGCTCAAACGATTGCACTAATTTGCATCAGAGAAGCCGCTTGGGGGGCTTCAGCAGTTTGCAAATGATGTGCTCAGCCCGGGTGACAAAACCCCACACGTGAAGAACGTGTCTGAAGAAAGCCGCTCCTGTTGTAAGGTTGTCCTGCTTTCAGGACCATCAAACTGCGAAACGCCGGGGGAGATGTTCATTCCCATTTTAAAAGGCAGTCATATAAAAGGAAAGAGGAAAAAAAAATAAAAAAATAAAAAACGAAAAACCCCGGCCGTTTCTTTTTAATATGTCAAGGCTTTGTTCTGTGAGACTCACTCAAACCGTTTCTGGGGGTCTGCACGTTGAGCCGCGCCACTGTCCTAATTTAATCTGACTGGTGCTGTGTGCTTTATTTCATAATGCTTTCTAATTGACCCTCATAGTTTAATAGGAGCCGAGCACCAGGAGCTTGACAAAAGTTATTAATTTTCACTTTAGTGTCCCAATTAAATCCCATGATAACACATGTCTAAATGACTAACCTCATTACAGGCCGTGCTTATTAGCCCCGCTGCGAAGGGGTGCCATCATGTCCACACGAACAAAGTCAACTGCTCACAGTGATTAGAATTTACATGCGCGCCGCTAATTTATTCTTGCTGGTGGCGGCGGCTGCTCCGCTACCTGAAACGGCATTGTTATCTGATGTGGGAGTCTGGAACAGAAGCTCTCATCTCCTACAACGCCGCCTTTCACTTTTGGGGAAGATTTCATTCCGGTTGAGCTCCTTGGAAGGAATTTCACCTCAAAAGTATTTCTTAAAAGAAACGCCTTGAGCGTGGGAAAGGCGCTATATGAATAAAATAAAAATAGTATGATTATTAAAATGCATTCACAGAGTCAAACCTCACTAAACGTGTAGTATACAAACAAAGAGCAGATTGTAGGACACAGCCCGGTGCTCAAATGATCGAGACGTAGCTGGAACTTTTTAAGCATCTTCATCGATTTCGCTTCCAGTCACTCTCCTTATAGGTGGCATGGTGGCACAGCAGTTAGAACTCCAGGGGATACAATTGAAATCTCAGCCCCCTCACTTCATGAAAAGGTGGAGTGGTGGCTCTGAGGCTAGGCAATCGGAAAGTTGCCGGTTTGAATCCGGTAAACGCCAAAAGTGACTCTACTCCGTTGGGCACTTGAGCAAAGCCCTTAACCTGCAATCGCTCCATCCTGGGTATGACCTTAATCTGCATGTAGGCCCTCCGCCCTGCAGGGAAAAACCTGGGGGTTGGTGGCAGAATTGGCACTCCAGGCACCATAAAAAACCTCCCCCTGTTCCATTCCATCTGAACTGGTGTGGTGCTGAGGTGTTGCATGGCTGCATTAGGGTCCTAACCTGGGGTCCTGAGCTGGTTTGTCACGTGGTGGGTGCGGCAATGCGCTTTATCAGCGCCTGCTCCTAACCCCTCTCTCTCTCTCTCTCACTTCATGAACTGAGCTTGCATATTCTCTGTTGTTTGTGTGGATTTTCTGTCTGATTTTCCTTCCAATGTCCAATTCGGAGGGTATAAACTTTTGGGACATCCACCTGAATAAAAAGGTTTAAGTGTCTTTGTGTCTGCCTAGTGGGTGCTGGGTGGTCTCATGGCCTTGGAATCCCCGCAGATTTTGTTTTTTGTTTTTTTTTTTTTCTCCAGCCTTCTGGAGTTTTATTTTGTTGTTTTTTTCTGTCCTCCCTGGCCATCAGACTTTATTTTATTCATCCATCCAGTATTGCCTAATTTTTTTTATATTTTTTTCTTCATTTCTTTCTTTGTCTTGTAAACCACTTTGAGCTACATCATTTGTATAAAAAAGTACTATAGAAATAAATGTTGTTGTTGGCAATCCTTGGGGGTTTCTGCCCAGTGACTAGATCTCTGTCATTCCAAAAGATGGTACATCACAAACAGGTTTAGTAATAGAATGCATTGCAGTTGTCATTCTAACAGATGGCACATCACAAACATTAACACTGCTTTTACGAATCCCATACCAAATGGCATAACAGAGGCATATGCGTTGCATTTGTCATTCCAACAGATGACACATCACAAACACTTCTAGTAAATGCATGTTATAACTATAACTATTAGTAATGCATCATCTGTTGAAATGACAACTGCAATTAACTTTATTATTACATGCATTACAAAATACATTTCAACAGATAGGGCATCACAAACATTAACACTGCTTTTACAAATTCCATATCTTGGCAAATAGATAGATAGATAGATAGATAGATAGATAGATAGATAGATAGATAGATAGATAGATAGATAGATAGATAGATAGATAGATAGATACTTTATTAATGACAGAGACATGTGCATTGCATTAGTCATTCCAACAGATGACACATCACAAATAGTTGAAGTAAATGCATGCTATTACTACAAATGTTTGTGAAGCGCCATCTGTTGAAATGACAAATGCAATACATTTTATTACTACATGCATTACAAAGTACATTTCAACAGATTGCACATCACAAACATTAACTGCTTTTATAAATCCTATACTAAATATCATAAAGCAGAGACATATGCATTGCGTTTGCCATTCCAAAACCTGATGCATCAGTAAACAGTTATAGTAAATGCATGTTATTACTGCAATTATTTATGATGTGTCATCTGTTGAAATGACAAGTGCAATGCATTTTATTACTACATGTATTACAAAATACATTCCAGCAGATGATGCATTACAAACATTAACACTGCTTTTACGAATGCCATTCCAAATGGCATATAACAAAGACATATGTATTTCATTCATCATTCCAACAGATGGCACATCACAAACATTAACATGTCTTTAATTAATCTCATACCAAATGTCATATAAGAGACATATGCATTACATTTGTCATTCCAACAGATGGTGCATCAAAACATTAATATTGCTTTCATGATCCAATGCAAACTGGTAAATAACAGAGGCGTATGCGTTGCATTTGTCATTCCAACAGATGACACATCACAAACACTTCTAGTAAATGCATGTTATAACTACAACTATTAGTGACGCATCATCTGTTGAAATGACAACTGCAATTAATTTTATTATTACATGCATTACAAAATACATTTCAACAGATAGGGCATCACAAACATTAACACTGCTTTTACAAATTCAATATCTTGGGAAATGACAGAGACATGTGCATTGCATTAGTCATTCCAACAGATGACACATCACAAATAGTTGTAGTAAATGCATGCTATTACTACAAATGTTTGTGAAGCGCCATCTGTTGAAATGACAAATGCAATACATTTTATTACTACATGCATTACAAAGTACATTTCAATAGATTGCACATCACAAACATCAACTGCTTTTATAAATCCTATACTAAATATCATAAAGCAGAGATGTATGCATTGCGTTTGTCATTCCAAAACCTGATGCATCAGTAAACAGTTATAGTAAATGCATGTTATTACTGCAATTATTTATGATGTGTCATCTGTTGAAATGACAAGTGCAATGCATTTTATTACTACATGTATTACAAAATACATTCCAGCAGATGATGCATTACAAACATTAACACTGCTTTTACGAATGCCATTGCAATTGGCATATAACAAAGACATATGTATTTCATTCATCATTCCAACAGATGGCACATCACAAACATTAACATGGCTTTAATTAATCTCATACCAAATGTCATATAAGAGACATATGCATTGCATTTGTCATTCCAACAAATGGTGCATCAAAACATTAATATTGCTTTCATGATCCAATGCAAACTGGCATATAACAGAGACAAATGCATTACATTTGTCATTCCAACAGCTGGTACGTCACAAACATTAACACTGGTTTTATTAATCCCTTACCAAATGACATATAACAGAAACGTATGCATTGCATTTGTCATTCCAACAGATGGTGCATCAAAACATTAATATTGCTTTCATGATCCAATGCAAACTGCCATATAACAGAGACAAATGCATTACATTTGTCATTCCAACAGCTGGTGCGTCACAAACATTAACACTGGTTTTATTAATCCCTTACCAAATGACATATAACAGAAACGTATGCATTGCATTTGTCATTCCAACAGATGGTGCATCAAAACATTAATATTGCTTTCATGATCCAATGCAAACTTCCATATAACAGAGACAAATGCATTACATTTGTCATTCCAACAGCTGGTGCGTCACAAACACTAACACTCGTTTTATTAATCCCTTACCAAATGACATATAACAGAAACGTATGCATTGCATTTGTCATTCCAACAGATGGTGCATCAAAACATTAATATTGCTTTCATGATCCAATGCAAACTGCCATATAACAGAGACAAATGCATTACATTTGTCATTCCAACAGCTGGTGCGTCACAAACATTAACACTGGTTTTATTAATCCCTTACCAAATGACATATAACAGAGACGTATGTATTGCATTTGTCATTCTAATGGATGACACATTACAAACATTAACACTACTTTCACAACTCCAATACCAAATGCTATACAATAGACACATATGCATTGCATTTGTCATTCCAACAGATGATGCATCACAAATATTTGTAGTAAAAGCATATTATTATTACAAATGTTTGTAAGGTGTCATATGTTGAAATGACAAATTCAATGCAATTTATTGCTACATGCATTGCAAAATACATTCCAGCAGATGGCACATCACTAAACATTAATACTGCTTTTACAAATCCCATACCAAATGATGTATAACCAAGACTTATGCATTGCATGGTGCACTGAAAATGTTAAGGCTGAGGTCAATGTTGATTATTTAAATTTCAACCTGTCTTACGTAGGTAGCATAGCTAGTATGTCTATAAAATCACTGTTATTACACATCTTTGGTAATTCTGACCATGGATTTGCTATGGAAAAGATATATCAGAAAAACTACAGAGATTGGTGTTCCCTTTGCGGTTATGCAGCATCGCCACAACAAAACAGCAGCATGTGTTGCAGCTACAGTACTAACTACAGATACCTCCCTTAACAAGAAAATAATCCTGGTGGACAACTTGTCCACTTGACCAAAGTAACATGAGTTAATTTGTTGTGTTTCGACGTGCATCACACAGAAGGTGGACAGAGTCTCCATTTTTTCTGTGAAAACCTCTAAAATGCTGTTTAGGCAGGAAAAGACATACATATGCTGACATACAGATTTGCACAGGACTAGTTTAACATGGGGTTTATTTTTTAGGGGCTCTTTATAGAAGATCATCATTACTGAGACGTGAACAAGTAGTTTAAGAAAAATGACGCGAGTGATTTGGATGGGCAACCTAAAATGATGGTGGAGATCTGAGATGAGCGAAACTCATTGTCGGTGAAGCTGTCAGCTTTGGACGTAGAACTTCACATCCTTGAGGTTGTGGGCTCTGTGTCACAAAATCACTTACCTGCCTGTGCTCCATCACGATAAATGAAAGAAATTCAAGTGTTATAAGTCACCTCGGATAAAGGTGTCAGCCATAAATAAAAATACAGCTGGTTCCTCCATCCACCATTACATTAAGTCAGAAAGAGGAAACCAGCAGAGGATCATTGGCTTTGTGTAGGAGTTTAGGAGTTTTGTCCTTCTCTGGTTGTTGCATTTCTTAATTCTGTTTTGGAATTCTAATTTACTGGACTATATATTCAGACTTGGATTGCTTTTTTTAGACATACCCCTTAGACCTCCCGTCAACTTTGTGCCAATTTTTCGTCATCTTTTTGTCTACAGCGGATTCAGAGAGCCTTCAGGCCCCTGCACCTCATTTCATCGTCGATTTAATTTTGAATAGTGTCACACACGTGCGATTAGGAGGCAACTAAAGGGCTTAGTCAGTCAGTCAGCCAGTCAGTCATTACCCAACCCACTATATCCTAACACAGGGTCACGGGGGTCCGCTGGGGCCAATCCCAGCCAGCACAGGACGCAAGGCAGGAAACAAACCCCGGACAGGGCACCAGCCCACCACAGGACACACACACACCAAGTACACACACGGGATAATTTATGATCACCAATGCACCTAACCTGCATGTCTTTGGACTGTGGGAGGAAACCCACGCAGACACGGGGAGAACATGCAAACTCCACGCAGGGAGGACCCGGGAAGCGAACCCAGGTCTCCTTACTGCGAGGCAGCAGCGCTACCACTGCACCACCATGCTGCCCCTAAAGGGCTTAAGTAATAGTAATACCACATCTGACCAGGGGGCGGCGGGGTGCACTGATTGTATTTCTCAGTTCCCTGCAGACCTTTCCCAAGAAATCCTGCCAGGTTCCGGCACTTCCGAAGACCCCACTTTTACGGTTCTGGGGCCCTTCAATGACATCACTTCCAGTCCAGACGTCATTTCCGGTTCCTAAGGGGGCATTGTAGCTGGGGGCTGGGGTGGGCTTATATGACGTCACTTCCGGTTCTGGGGCCTTAGATGACGTCACTTCTGGTTTTGACCCCTTCAATGATGCCACTTCCTAGACAGGCCTCTTGTGGACAACTCTATTATTTTCAAAAGCCTTTTGCAGCCAGGGATATTATACGGGTGGCTGCCCCAAACCTTTTCACGATGTCTGGTCTGTGTTTATATCACAATGGATATATTTGTCATTTATGCTCACCAATCTACACTCGATGATGTATAAAGACAAAGAAAAAACACATTTTCAGAAAAATCCGCAACTGTACTCAAAATCAAAAACTGAAATCTCTCATCTCTAGAAGTATTCAGAGCCTTTGCTGTGATCCTCCACATTGTGCTCAGGTTTGCTTCAATTCTCCTTGAGACGTTTCTAGAAGTTGATCAGAGTCCACCTGTGGTTGACTGAATTGACTGGACGTGGTTTAGAAAGGCAAGGCAGATGTGCCCCTGTATTTAGAAGGTCCCACCATTCCCACTGCATGTCAGTACAAAAAAAAATAAAATAAACCATCAAGTCCATGGAGTTCTCTGTAGACCTCCGAGATCAAAGTGTGGGGAGTCAAAGATCAGGACAAGGGAAATCAAACCATTTCTAATTCGTTTAGTCTTCCCAGAAACACAGTGGCGAAACCCCCAGACAACCCCCCCCCCCCCCCCCCCCCCCCCACCGCTCCAATGATCAATACAATACAATACAATACAAGTCAAGTCAAGTTGGGGAGCGTGCACTGGTACACTGCGTTGCTGCACCCACTACACGACAAAACAACTCAGGATCCCGGTTGGCAACCCCCCAGGCAGACACGCGGTCCAGTCCCACCCTCCGGAAATGACCCTCTATCTGCTGCAGCCAGGTGTTACTGTACGTGGGCGACCCCTTGGCCTGGTCCAGCCACTCGGGTCCCCAACAATGAGGATCTTACGAGCCACATGGCCGCAGTGCCGTAACTGATGCTCCCTCACAATGCAGGTCATGTGCCTCATTAGGGGCTCCATGAGCAACACAAAGTCAAACCAGCGGCACCCAAGGATTTTCTGGAGAGACACACATGAAGGAGTCCAGTCTTCATCTCCGGTCACTGGATAGCGTCCATGTCTCGCTACCATATAGCAAGACAGGAAGCACCAGGACTCTAAAGACTTGGACTTTCGTCCTTTTGCATAGATATCGGGAGCGCCACACACCCCTCTGCAGCAACCTCTTGACTCCTCCATGCTCTCCCAATCCGTCCACTGACTTCATATGAAGAGTCACCAGAGACATGAATGTCACTGCCAAGGTAAGTAAACTTCTCAACGAGGTAAACACTTTCTCCACAGACAGACACACTGCTGATGGCCGTGCCCAAGAGGTCATTAAAGGCCTGGCTCTTTGGTTTTTATCAGGACCCTCACAAGCCCAGACACTCAGACTCCTCACTCAGCCTCTCAAGACCCCTGATCAAAGCCTCCATTGACTCAGTGAAGATCACAGCATCGTCAACAAAGTCAAGATCCGTGAATCTCTCTTTACCAACAGATGCCCCACAGCCGCTGGACCCCACGACTCTGCCCAACACCCAGTCCATACAAGCATTGAACAAAGTAGGAGCAGAACACACCCCTGATGAACCCCAGAATCAACTGGGAAATACACAGAGGTCCTGCCTCCACTCTGCACAGCACTCTCAGTACAAGTGTACAGGCTGGCCATGATATCCAGCAACCTCGAGGGGATCCCGCAAACCCTCAGGATGTCCCACAGGGCAGCTTGATCAACTGAGTCGAACGCTTTATGAAAATCGACAAAAGCTGCAAAGAAACTGACGATATTCGCGTTTGCGCTCCCATAGAGCTCAGTGGCACGTCCCGCGAACATGTTCTCCATGTTGGGGAGTCGGCGTCTTCCAGTCTGCGGATCTGCCCTGTGGAGACACAAGCAACGGATCTGGGGGTGTTGCCCCAGTGTCCACACCACTCGGACGTCCTCTCTGGACAACACCACCAGACGTGGCCACAGCAGACGCAGTTATAACAACGTCGCTCCCCTCCAAATCGAGCCCTTTGGGATCGGAAGCAGGATGGGAAGTCCTGCTCCCTCGTCCGCTCCCCTGAGGGCACCCGACGCCTTTACGCAAATGGGCTTGCGCTGCGCACTGTTAGGAGTATCCTGTTTCTTTCTCCGGGATCTCCTCTTTCTGTGGGGTGCACTGACGGTCTGGGTCCCCTTATGGGAAGAAGAGGGACGCCGTACCGTCTGCACCCCTTTGGATACCCACGAGACTGATGCCAGCAGTTGCGGCAAGGCTATTTCTCCCTGCATGCTCCTCTGCCGCGCTGTCGGTCATCGCGGCTGTGTCTCTTGTAGGAGGTGGGGCTGCCTGGCAAGCAGAACTGATCACTGCCGCTGCTGCACTCCGTCCTCCCCTTTCTTCTATGGCACAGGCCTCACTCATCTGTACCGCTGCGTCCCGCAGGCTGGATGATCTTAGCTACTCCGTGATGGCTCCTATTGGCGCACCAAGCATCTTCTCCAGTGCCTCATTCATCTCCTGCAGGACCTGCACAACTTGAACAAGGGACTGCAAGGAGGAGGAGGAGAGCCTCCACCAAAAACTTATTTTCTTCAGCTGGTGGTGGACTCGGATTTACCTCATCCTCTCCTTCACTCGCAGGCCCCATCAGGGGTCCCTTCTGGATCGGGGTGGAGGTTTTGCCATTCCCGTCTCGCTGCTTTTATCAGTGGGGAACCGACACACGTCCTCCACCACCTTACCTGCTACTGGGAGGAACTCCTGCTCCTCTAGCGGGAACACCACGCCGGGAAGCTCATCCAGGCTGTCCTCCTCCAGCTGATGGACCGGGCCGAAGGGAAGACACAGGTCAGCCTTGCTCTTTCCCGAGCTCGCTCTGCCGTCACGCCACAGACACACGTCCTCAGGCCACCAACGGGTGCTTCACCCCTCGGCGTCTAGGAGGTAGGCAGATGCAAATGTGGAAAACCCTTCCCGCGGCCCTTCACCCTTGGTCCCGTCACCTACCTCCAGCTGCAACCCGTGGTGCGGGTTAGCATGGCGGTGTCTAGTGGCTGACTTCTGCGTCTGCCCAGCTTTTTTCTTCCCCATCTAGCGCTGTGTCCTTAGGAGCTCCCTGGATGTCGTCCCGTGGCCTCCCTGCTGCGTGTGCCTTTCTACCAGCTCATACCAGTTTGGCCATTCTCCTCTGACCTCTGGTACCAACAAGGCTGAGATATTTTCCCTTTTTCTGACCATTCTCTGTAAACCCTAGAGATGGTTGTGTGTGAAAATCCCAGTAGATCAGCAGTTTGTGAAACACTCCGACCAGCCTGTCTGGCACCAACAGCCATGCCACGTTCAAAGTCAGTTCAGTCCCCTTTCTTCTTCATTCTGATGCTCGTTTTGAACTTCCACAGGTTGTCTCGCCAATGTCTACAGGCCGAAATGCATTGATTTGCTGTCACGTGATTGGCTGATTAGATATTTGGTTTAACAAGCAGTTGAACAGAAGTACCTAATAAAGTGGCCAGTGAATGTAGCTGACTGCCACAGAAATTAACAAAAATTACAAGAAACACAACACTGAAGCCCAGCCAGGGGGGCTGAAAACACGACACGCAGACACAATCAAAAAACAAACAAAAAATACAAATAATCCACAAAAGTAACATTAACATAGAATTAAAAAAATCAAACATGAGCAAAACAGACCGAAAACATCAATTTGTAACCCCAACCAAGGAGGGGAAGCCCTGTCTGAAACACAACAGCAAAGGAACCGCCATTCCGCCCTACAAATCCAGAGGGTCTCCCACAGTTCCTTGCGGTTCATTTTTCAACCTCCTTGCTTTGAGTTTCTGTGTTAGGACCTCGTTCGCCTGGATTGCTGTTTATTTTAGTCATCTCCGTTTTGCCTTTTGTGCTTTGCAGAGCTTGCTTGTGTTTTAGAACATTTTTTTGGCAATAGGCCTTTTTTATTTTAATAAAGTTATCTGTTTGTCCTTGTTACTTTTCTCCTCTTGTGGACATTTTAAGAAGCGCTTTTTTGGAGACTTAATGTGCTTTGGGACTCCTAAATCACGACATCTGCTGGTCATTACTCTGCGTGGAAACATGTCTCCTGCTATCCAGCATCACATTTGTGAGTAAATCCCTTTATTAGCCCAACACTATAGCCATTAATCATCTGCTATCGATCACTAGACACTGAATTCTGACTTACTGTCAGATTTCAGGTCTGGACAGTTTGTCATCCGTGGCAGAACGACGGGCGCTGAGCAGACTCCTGTCAATCATGGAGAATCCACTGCCACCACTGAACAGGATCATCTCCAGACAGAGGAGCAGCTTCAGCGACAGACTGCTGTCACCGTCCTGCTCCACTGACAGACTGAGGAGATCGTTCCTCCACCACACTATGCGACTCTTCAATTCCACCTGGAGGAGTAAACGTTAATATTATTCAAAGTTACTGTCTGTCTGTATACCTGCATTGTTATCACTCTTTCATTTAATATTGTTATTATCAGTATGCTGCTGCTGGAGTATGTGAATTTCCCCTTGGGATTAATAAAGTATCTATCTATCTATCTATCTATCTATCTATCTATCTATCTATCTATCTATCTATCTATCTATCTATCTATCTATCTATCTATCTATCTATCTATCTATCTATCTATCTATCTATCTATCTATCTATCTATCTACTCCTTTGGTGGCGCTTTATTTATTTACTAAAAACTTGATTAAATAATGGTGTAAAATGAGCGTACGTGTAATAAAAGCAACAGGGTACACTCAACCTTTTCTTCTTCTTCTTGTTTTGACTGCTCCCATTAGGGGTCGCCACAGTGGATCCAATCTTCTTCCATATCTTCCTCTCCTCTGCATCTTGTTCTGTTACACCCATCACCTGCATGTCCTCTCTCACCACATCCATAAACCTTCTTTTAGTCCTTCATCTTCTCCTCTTGCCTGGCAGCTCTATCCTTATCACCTTTATCTCAATATACCCTCATCTCTCCTCTGCGCATGTCCAAACCAACGCAATCTGGCCTCTCTGACTTTGTCACCAAACCGTCCAAACTAAGATGACCCTCTTATGTCCTCATTTCTATTCCTGTCCATCCTCGTCACACCCAGTGGAAATCTTAGCATCTTTAACTCTGCCACCCTTAGCTCTGTCTCCTGCTTTCTGGTCAGTGCCACCGTCTCCAGCCCATATAACACAGCAGGTCTCACTACCGTCCTGTAGACCTTCCCTTTCACTCTTGCTGATACCCATCTGTCACAAATCACTCCTGACACTCTTCTCCACCCATTCCACCCTGCCTGCACTCTCTTTTTCTCTTCTCTTCCACAATCCCCATTACTCTATACTGTTGATCCCAGGTATTTAAACTCATCCACCTCCCTGTATCCTTACCATTCCACTGACCTCCCTCTTATTGACACACATGTATTCTGTCTTGTTCCTACTGACCTTCATTCCTCTCCTCTCCTCTCATATCTCCAACTCTCCAGGGTCTCCTCAGCCTGCTCCCTACTCTCACTACAGATCATAATGTCATCAGCAAACATCACAGTCCATGGGGACTCCTGTCTAATCTCATCTGTCAACCTGTCCATCACCTTTGCAAATAAGAAAGGCCTCAGAGCCGATCGCTGATGTAATCCCACCTTCGTCACTCCTACTGCAGACCTCACCACAGTCACACTTCCCTCGTATGTATCCTGTACCACTTTCACGTACTTCTCTGCCACTCCCAACTTCCTCGTACAATACCACAGCTCCGCTCGAGGCACCCTGTCATTTGCTTTCTCCAGGTCCACAAAGACGCAATGCAATTCCTTCTGGCTTCTCTCTACTTCTCCATCTACATCCTTAGTGCTAACATCACATCTGTGGTGCTCTTTCTTGGCATGAAACCACACTGCTGCTCACTAATCATCATCTCCCTTCTTAACCAAGCTTCAACTACTCTTTCCCATAACTTCATGCTGTGACTCATCAGTTTTATCCCCCTGAAGTTACTACATCTCTGCACATCCCTCTTATTCTTAAATATCGGTACCAGTACACTTCTTCTCCACTCCTCAGGCATCCTCTCACTTTCCAAGATTCCATTAAACAATCTGGTTAAAAACTCTACTGCCATCTCTCCTAAACACCTCCATGCTTCCATAGGTATGCCATCTGGACCAACAGCCTTTCCATTTTTCATCCTCTTCATAGCTGTCCTTACTTCCTCCCTGATAATCCATTGCATTTCCTGATTCACTATCTCCACATCATCCAACTTTCTTTCTGTCTCCCATTCTCTTCATTCATCAGCCTCTCCAAGTTCTCTTTCCATCTGCTCAACACACCCTCCTCACTTGTGAGAACGTTTCCATCTTTATCCTTTATAACACAACAATCAGCCATAGCATTGAAAACACCTGCCTGATGTTGTGTGGGTCCTTCTCAGAGTCTGACCTGCTAAGGCATGGACTCCTCAAGACCTCTGAAGAGGTCCTGTGGTCTCCTGCAGCAGATCCTTTGACTCCTGTAAGTTGTTTGCTGGGGCCTCCCATGGATCGGACTTGTTTGTCTGGCACATCTCACAGATGACCAATTTGATGGAGAATATGAAGGCCAAGTCAACACCTTGAACTGTCTGGCATGTTTCTCAAACCATTCCTGAACCATTTTTACAGTATAATGGGGTGCATCATCCTGCTGAACGAGGCCACTGCTACCATTGAATATCATTGACATGAAGGGGTGTATGTGGTCTGCAACAATCTTTAGGTAGGTGGTACGTGTCAAAGTAACATCCACATTAATGCCAGGACTCCACCGGCTCCCATCCATAGGACATCCTGCTGCTATCTCTTCCCCAGGTAAATGACACATTCGCACCCAGTCGTCCAAATGATCTAAAAGAGAACACGGAATTCATCAGACCAGGCATTCTTCTTTTGTTGCTCCAGCTCTGACACTCACCTGCCCCTTGTATGCACTTTTGGTGGTGGACAGGGGTGATTATGGGAATTCTGACCGTGCAAGATGTGCTTTTTCATCTAATGTGACCAAAATCCTGCTGATTACAATTACGGCCATCTTTTAAAGGCGATACCTCAGTAACAACGGGCTGGCAAATGAAAGCAGACTTTAACCCCATCCCCCCCCCACCCCCCCCCACCCCATCAACATTAAACAGGAGAGCCGTTGGGGGGTAAAAGTTGACAAAGCAGTTCATGTCAGCGCCGATCACAGGAGGCTGCAGACCCCCCATGAGCCAAGGGGGGCTTCCTCTTTAAAGTCAAAAAGTCAAAGGATCAGAAAGAGGGCCAAGTGTGCCACCTTCTTCACGTGGACCAGAAGAATATCCAATTACAGGCTGCCATGGCAAGGGAACGCTCCAAACAGGATTATTTATTATCTATTTTATTTTTTTATATATTATTATTTTTTTGGCAGTCAGCATTTCCTCACACCACACAAGAACACAAAGGCTCTGGGCTCAGGTCCTCCTTCTGTTCTTCTCCTTGAACTTCATGGGCGCCCATTAGGACGCCCGGCTGCTGACTTGATTGCACTTTTTTATTTTTGATTTTTCGCTTTGAAGCGTCAGGGGACGACTATTAAACCTGCGCACGACGTGACGGCTTTTATTTTATCCTCTGTTACCTCGGCCATTAAATACGTCAAAGCAGTGAGAGCAACGTTTGTATGCGGATTTGTATGGCGCCTGTTCCACCGTGTGCCGCGTTACATTGTGCGCTCCTCTCGGCTCGCCGTTTGTTGTCTCTGCGTCATAGTTATGCATTTTTCACATCTTGTCTTTTTTCTGTTTATAGTTATTGCCATCTTGTTGTTCTGTGGCTGTGATGTGACAGCCCATTACTGGAGGAGCCCATTTCAGGTGTCACTCAGTGTGTGTGACAGTCCGGGATGGCTCCACACTACCCGTGGGGTTTGAACCCAGAAACCGCCGAGTGAGATGAGCCGGGCAAATGAAGACACACACACACACAGCAAGGGGTTGGTGCAAAAGTGCCAAGTGCTTTCATTAAAATCCAGCAGTGTCCAATAGTGTTTTGCACGCAGGGCCGGTGCCACCATTAAGGCAAATTAGGCAATCACTCTAGGGCACTGATCATAAGGTAACAGGAGGGACCAGCCACTTAGGTTAGTGTCAGTTGGCACACTAATAAGCTCGGCTTAGGGTGCAAAATAATATAGCACCAGACATGTAATGCCTGACATTATCTTGATCAAATAAATAATCCAATAAAATCAGCGACCCACCCGTTAGTTAAAATTCCAATAGTTCAAAAATTAAACCAAATCTTTATCTTTATCTGGTAATCTTTTGAGCCAGAGTATGGCATGGAAAACCACAGCCACTTTCAGGACACCGGAGACACACGGCACATGAGGCAGGGAATCCAAGCCATTGCAGACCATAAGACACCACCACCTGCCTGTAGTGATCATGCCTCCTTTCCAAATATTCGAAATAATATTTAAGCACGATCTGATGCCCTGAACAACAAATGTTCATGATGTGCCATCTGTTGGAATGACCAATCCAATGTGTTTTATTACTACAAACGTTTATGATGTGCCATCTTTTGGAATGACAAACACACATTTTCTTACTACAAATGTTTATGAACTGCCATCTGTTGGAGTGACAAATGTAATGCATTTTATTACTACAAATGTTTATGATGTGCCATCTGTTGGAATGACAATTGCAATGCATTTTATTACTACAAATGTTTATGATGTGTCATCTGTAGGAATGACAAACACGCACTTTATTACTACAAATGTTTATGATGTGCCATTTGTTGGAATGACACACATTTTATTACTACAAATATTTATGATGTGCCATGTGCCATCTGTTGGAATGACAAATGCAATGTATTTTATTAGTACAAATATTTATGATGTGCCATCTGTAGGAATGACAAACACATTTTATTACTACAAATGTTTATGATGTGCCATCTGTTGGAATGACAAATGCAATGTATTTTATTACTACAAATGTTTATGATGTGACGTCTGTTGAAATGACAAGCACAATGCGTTTTATTACTACAAATGTTTATGATGTGCCATCTGTTGGAATGGCAAACACACATTTTGTTACTACAAATGTTTATGATGTGCCATCTGTTGGAATGGCAAACACACATTTTATTGCTACAAATGCTTATGATGCGCCATCTGTTGGAATGACACACATTTTATTACTACAAATATTTATGATGTGCCATCTGTAGGAATGACAAACACGCATTTTATTACTACAAATGTTTATGATGTGCCATCTGTTGGAATGACAAATGCAATGTATTTTATTACTACAAATATTTATGATGTGCCATCTGTAGGAATGACAAACACACATTTTATTACTACAAATATTTATTATGTGCCATCTGTTGGAATGACAAATGCAATGTATTTTATTACTACAAATGTTTATGATGTGACGTCTGTTGAAATGACAAGCACAATGCGTTTTATTACTACAAATGTTTATGATGTGCCATCTGTTGGAATGACACACATTTTATTACTACAAATATTTATGATGTACCATCTGTAGGAATGAAAAACACGCATTGTATTACTACAAATGTTTATGATGTGCCATCTGTTGAAATGACAAATGCAATGTTTTTTATTACTACAAATGTTTATGATGTGCCATCTGTTGGAATGACAAACACACATTTTATTACTACAAATGTTTATGATGTGCCATCTGTTGGAAAGACAAACACACATTTTATTACTACAAATATTTATGATGTGCCATCTGTTGGAATGACAAATGCAATGTATTTTATTACTACAAATGTTTATGATGTGACATCTGTTAAAATGACAAGCACAATGCGTTTTATTACTACAAATGTTTATGATGTGCCATCTGTTGGAATGACAAACACACATTTTGTTACAACAAATGTTTATGATGTGCCATCTGTTGGAATGACACACATTTTATTACTACAAATATGTATGATGTACCATCTGTAGGAATGACAAACACGCATTGTATTACTACAAATGTTTATGATGTGCCATCTGTTGAAATGACAAATGCAATGTATTTTATTACTACAAATGTTTATGATGTGCCATCTGTTGGAATGACAAACACACATTTTATTACTACAAATATTTATGATGTGCCATCTGTTGAAATGACAAGCACAATGTGTTTTATTACTACAAATGTTTATGATGCGCCATTCCTTGGGATGACAAGCGCAATGCATTTTATTACTATAAATGTTTATAATGTGCCATCTGTTGAAATGACAAACACGCATTTTATTACTACAAATGTTTATGAAACGCCATCTATTGGAATGACAAATGCAATGTATTTTATTACTACAAATAATTATGATGTGCCATCTGTTGGAATGACAAATGCAATGTATTTTATTACTACAAATATTTATGATGTGCCATCTGTAGGAATGACAAACATGCATTTTATTACTACAAATGTTTATGATGCGCCATCTGTTGGAATGACAAATGCAATGTATTTTATTACTACAAATGTTTATGATGTGATGTCTGTTGAAATGACAAGCACAATGCGTTTTATTACTACAAATGTTTATGATGTGCCATCTGTTGGAATGACAAACACAATGCGTTTTATTACTACAAATGTTTATGATGTGCCATCTGTTGGAATGACAAACACACATTTTATTACTACAAATGTTTATGATCTGTTGGAATGACAAGTTTTCTTCCAAAACTGTAGTTCCCTTAGAGCTGCACTACTCGGAACTGGACGTTATTTTTCATTTTGTTGTGAAACTCGAGAGCCCTCAAGCACAAAGTCCTGAAACAAATTCCGAAAATATCTGGTGGGTGGGGGCTTGGGAGGGGGAAGCCATCAAAATCTGGAGTTTATTATCTTAATAAAATAAAATATTTACTCTTTACTAAAAAGCATAAAGCTCTGTGGATCACACAAATGCAAACAGGAGATGCCACCAAAGGCCATCCAAGGTGAACAAAGTCCCAAAGAGTGTTCAAAAAGTGAGCAAAAAATGGAATAAATCACAGAAGCTCAAAGCATAGAAATAATCACCAGAAACGCCCACCAACTCCCAAGCGCATTTGAATAAACGGTAAAGGACTGTGGGTTGTCCCCACCTTTATAGGGCTGAGGGCAGTCCATTACGGTAATGGGCAGGTGCCTCCACCCACAAAACACAAGGCACAGAACAAAGGCATCAGCATAAATACATACAAAGAAAAGAATAAATTAAAGTAATATTAACATTGAAAAAAGTGAACAACAAAGACAGAAAAAAAGGAAGGGGAATCCCAGTCAGGATTGAAACATAACAAACATATACAGTATAATGACCCATCTTAAGTAGTACACTTTTTCCTAAAATACAAAGTGGCATTCTGGGGGAAAAAATGAAATAGTTCTAGCTGCATTAAAACAAAAACAAAACGTTTTTCCAGCATTAAAAGAACCAAAATGAATACAAAATAACCGACAGGGAGGCAGGAAAAACAATTCAGTGGAGACCAAATCATAATGAGATGTGACCACACGGGGGCGCCACTGAGAACCCCAACCTCAGATACAGTGATGCCCAACACAGTTCCAGGTTCAAATGAAAGATGTTTCCATCAATCACCCATCCAAAGATCAATAGAAAAGTGTAATATCTAACCATCTTTTTCATCCTTCCTTCCTCCAAGAGTGTCGCCCAACCCACCACCCCCACCCCACCTCCCGACCCCGACTTTCTGATCTGAGGTTCCTTTTCAAGCAGGGTCACACCCGGAGTATGTGTACTGCAAGTCGGTAGCACTTCCGGGTCATGTGGAGACCAGTATTGATAACAAGGACACCGATAGGGCTGTACCTCCGCACTCCAATTCCCATGCAACCCTGCGGTTCTCCTGATTGGGATCTGCCTTGAGCAACGCTGCCAGCTTCTGTGTGGGGGTATGAATTGCTCCCAGTATCCCATTCACCCAGTCCATTCATCAATCCAGTCCCAGCTGGGATGAAGATTATAGGGCATTCCGGCCAGATTGTATTTCCACTTCTGTAGTCCTTCTACTATGGCGTCCTGGTCTGGTAAGAACTCGGTCTCCATCCCAGTCGGGATACCCGTCTTTCCTCCATGGCACTAACAGAGCGTAAATCAAAAAGTCAAGGCGATTTGAAAATTGCATGATAACCGCCACGGGTGGAATCTGACACAAGACATCACGTTCACAATGGCTTATGGGTAGTTTAGACACACACAATGCAGGGCTCTGCCATTAGTCCAGTAAAGCCAAGGCCAAATGAACATGGACGCTCCACTGAGGGTCTACACCCTCATTGAACAGCCCATTATAGTGAAGAAATGAAGTGAAATCTGCTGAAACTCATAGAAGAGAACCGGGCATGTGAGGAAAATCGCACAATGAATCGGTGGAGGAAGCAGACCTTTATTATTTATTACTAGTCATTAAGCCCGTTACAATAACGGGCGCTAGAACAGTAGTGCATAAACATTAGTAGGAACAGTCTATATTAAATGGCAAGGGACTTTGCCCTCATTCTTTTTGTTGGTCGTATTTTTCTTTCTTTCAGTCTTTCTTTTGTTGATGTTTACTTGCTGAGCTGACCGTTCTTCATGGGCTGCCGCCGTGTATTGTGTGTCTTTAATTTTCTGTGACAGTAATACTGTGTTGTGCGTTCGTTGGCTTGTACGTCCGTAATATACTTTTCATTTTCTCTGGCTGTAATACAGGCGTGCGCGTCGGTAATATGCCTTTAATCTCCTCTGACAGTAATACTGGCTTGTGTGTGGCTGTAATATGCGTCACTGTATTGTGTACCTTTAATTTCCTCTCGCAGTAATACTGGTTTGTATTTCTGTAAAACGCCTGTAACTTTCTCTGATATTAATATCGCGCATCGCACAGTGCCCCGCGCATGCGCACTTCACCAGAAGACACACACACATGGACACCTGGACTGGATTTTATTAAAGAGGATAGTGCCTTCCCATAATAATCATTCCAGAGAACCAGCAGGTGAAGCGAGTCTCTAAAACTTTGTTATGCTAGATAGCGCCTTTCCAGCGTACTCGCTATCTCCAGGTGCTGCTTAGGTAAAGTAAAAAGTATTCACACATATCTGCTATATGAGAACGAGTCGATAAAGTTGGTCACTCAGTCAATCAGAAGTGGGGACAGATCCTTTATATAGCGCCTTTTCATAGCAGTACTTTTGTCTGGTAAAGTAAAAGAACCAGCAGAGTTATATGGAGAGGAGTCGCCTTCATTATTTCATAGGCACTTTTAAAGTAAAGTAAGGACTTTAACACATTTACTCTAATTAAGAAAGAGCGGGTGAAGTGATTCTATATAGCGCCTTTCTAGTATGGCCACCATAACCAGATGATTTTTTGTTTGTTTGTTTGTTTTCTTAGAAGCTAAAGAACTCACATATCTTTGCTACTGGCAAAACAAACTGCCGAAAGGAGGCGATCATTTCTTGTTATTTTATATAGCGCCTTTCCATAGTGCTCACTACCCACAGATACGTTTTAAGTAACGTAAATGTATTCAGATATTTCTGCTATGTAAGAACCAGCAGATAAAGCTGGTCACTCAATGAATTTAGAGGTGGGGACACATCTCTGTTACCTTACTATAGCGCCTTTCCACAGTGCTCACTATCCCACAGCACTACTTTTCCTAGTAATGTAAAAGTATAAAAACCAGCAGACAAAGTCTGTCACCTATGGACTATCTGATTTCATAATCCATAGTCATCACTCTCCAGAGGCACTTTTTAAGTAAAGTAAGGACTTCAACACATTTACTCTAATTAAAAAAGAGCGGGTGAAGTGAATCTCTAACACTTTGTTCGTGTATATAGCGCCTTTCGAGTATGGCCACCATCCCCTGGTGATTTTTTTTTTTGGGGGGGGGGGGGATAAAGTTAAAGAGCTCACATATCTTTACTACTTGCAAAGCAAACAGGTGAAAGGAGTCAATCATTTTTGTTACTGCATATAGCGCCTTTCCATAGTGGTCAATATCCATAGGTACTGTTTAGGTAAAGTAAAAGGAGTCACATATTTCTGTTATGGAAGAACAGAACAGGCACTCAATGAATTTAGAGGTGGGATCCATCTTTGTTACCTTAATATAGCGCCTTGTCATGGCGGTCATAATCCAGCTGTCCATTTTAGCTAAAGTCAAAAGGATTGCATGTTTCTACAGGGTGAGACAGAAGGGACGGACGTCTTTGAAATGGCTAGAACTCACCACTAGGTTAGTGACATTAGGTTCAAGAAGTCTTAGCATGGAGCCGTGGACAATAGTACACAGCGTTTTTGTGTACGACTGTTTTGTCAAGAACAACCAATCTATTATTGCAGTTCAGCATGAGTTTCGTTGCCATTTCAATATTCACAGAAATAAAGCTGTTCCCGTTCGTAACACTAACCTACATTGGGTTAAAGCGCTTCGTACACAAGGCACACTAACGAACAAAAGACCGCCGGGGGCTACACGAACGGCACGTACACCAGAAAATGTGGAAAGCGTACGACTAGCCCTGCTGCGCAGTCCAAGTCGATCTGCTCGGAAGCATTCTTCTAAACTTGGCCTCCGTAATCGTTCGGAGCGCTACAGTGGTGTGAAAAACTATTTGCCCCCTTCCTGATTTCTTATTCTTTTGCATGTTTGTCACACAAAATGTTTCTGATCATCAAACACATTTAACCATTAGTCAAATATAACACAAGTAAACACAAAATGCAGTTTTTAAATGATGGTGTTTATTATTTAGGGAGAAAAAAAAATCCAAACCTACATGGCCCTGTGTGAAAAAGTAATTGCCCCCTTGTTAAAAAATAACCTAACTGTGGTGTATCACACCTGAGTTCAATTTCCGTAGCCACCCTCAGGCCTGATTACTGCCACACCTGTTTCAATCAAGAAATCACTTAAATAGGAGCTGCCTGACACAGAGAAGTAGACCAAAAGCACCTCAAAAGCTAGACATCATGCCAAGATCCAAAGAAATTCAGGAACAAATGAGAACAGAAGTAATTGAGATCAATCAGTCTGGTAAAGGTTATAAAGCCATTTCTAAAGCTTTGGGACTCCAGCGAACCACAGTGAGAGCCATCATCCACAAATGGCAAAAACATGGAACAGTGGTGAACCTTCCCAGGAGTGGCCGGCCGACCAAAATTACCCCAAGAGCGCAGAGACGACTCATCCGAGAGGTCATAAAAGACCCCAGGACAACGTCTAAAGAACTGCAGGCCTCACTTGCCTCAATTAAGGTCAGTGTTCACGACTCCACCATAAGAAAGAGACTGGGCAAAAACGGCCTGCATGGCAGATTTCCAAGACGCAAACCACTGTTAAGCAAAAAGAACATTAGGGCTCGTCTCAATTTTGCTAAGAAACATCTCAATGATTGCCAAGACTTTTGGGAAAATACCTTGTGGACTGATGAGTCAAAAGTTGAACTTTTTGGAAGGCAAATGTCCCGTTACATCTGGCGTAAAAGGAACACAGCATTTCAGAAAAAGAACATCATACCAACAGTAAAATATGGTGGTGGTAGTGTGATGGTCTGGGGTTCTTTTGCTGCTTCAGGACCTGGAAGGCTTGCTGTGATAGATGGAACCATGAATTCTACTGTCTACCAAAAAATCCTGAAGGAGAATGTCCGGCCATCTGTTCGTCAACTCAAGCTGAAGCGATCTTGGGTGCTGCAACAGGACAATGACCCAAAACACACCAGCAAATCCACCTCTGAATGGCTGAAGAAAAACAAAATGAAGACTTTGGAGTGGCCTAGTCAAAGTCCTGACCTGAATCCAATTGAGATGCTATGGCATGACCTTAAAAAGGCGGTTCATGCTAGAAAACCCTCAAATAAAGCTGAATTACAACAATTTTGCAAAGATGAGTGGGCCAAAATTCCTCCAGAGCGCTGTAATAGACTCATTGCAAGTTATCACAAACGCTTGATTGCAGTTATTGCTGCTAAGGGTGGCCCAACCAGTTATTAGGTTCAGGGGGCAATTACTTTTTCACACAGGGCCATGTAGGTTTGGATTTTTTTTTCTCCCTAAATAATAAAAACCACCATTTACAAACTGCATTTTGTGTTTACTTGTGTTATATTTGACTAATGGTTAAATGTGTTTGATGATCAGAAACATTTTGTGTGACAAACATGCAAAAGAATAAGAAATCAGGAAGGGGGCAAATAGTTTTTCACACCACCGTATATCGAGATGATAAACAACTTCTTTTTACCTGAATTACGATGAAAACGTATTCCCATCTGGCGTGTGTGGTTTCAACAGGATGGGTCGACAGCCCACACAGCTACAGCATCAATGGATGTTATTCGCCCTCTCTTCCCTGCTCACCTCATTTCCAGGTTTGGTGACATTCATTGGCCTCCTTGGTCCCCCTAACTTTATCCATGTGCGATTATTTCTTGTGGGGTCACCTCACGACACATGTATACGAGCATAAGCCCCGTACATCGGAGGAACGGAAGGAAGCCATTCGCGTGGAAGTCGCCCCAAATCGATAGAGCGACGTTGAAAAGAGTGGAGGCCAACTTCCATGAACGCCTTCAGAAATACATCAGTGATAACGGACACCACATGGGAGATGTTGTTTTCCACACTTGATTTTCTCAAATGCTATTTCAATATGAACTCAAATCTTTCAACAAATTTCTTTGTAAGAAAAAATTAATAATTTTGTGATTTTGTAAAAAAAAAACGTCCGTCCTTTCTGCCTCACCCTGTACGATAGAAGAGTCAGCAGACAAAGTGTGTCACTTATGGTGTGGAGTGACCTTTATTACTTAATAGAGTGTCTTTCCATGGTCATCGTGATCCAAAGGGTCACTTTTAGGTAAAATAAGGACTTTAATTAAGAATGAGCCAATAAGCTTTGTTATTTTTATATAGCGCCTTTCCACTGTGGCTACTATCCCCAGGCACTTTTTCAAGTAAAGTAAAAGTATTTACATGTTACTTCTATATGAGAACTGGCTGATAAAGCGGGTCACTTAATGAATCAGAGGTTATCCTTACAGTATATAGTGCCTTTCCAAATTGAAAATGGCCCAAAGGTACTTTTTAAGTAAAAGTAAAGACTTTAGTACCTAAGTAAGAATAAGCAGATTAAGGGATTCACTGACCTTTGCTATTTTATATAGCGCCTTTCCAGTGTGGTCACTATGCCCACGTGTTTTTAGTTACTCAGTAGAGATACATCTTTGTTATTCTTATATAGCGCCTTTGCATAGTGCTGAATATTCCAGGTAGGATAAACAAAAGTTTTATTGTGTCTACGGCGTATCACTTTAAAAAATTTACATTTTATATAGCGCCTTTGTATAGGGGCCAATATCTAAAGGTGCTTTACGGGGTACAATAAAAATGTTTCGGCATATCCACAGATGAATTAGGAAACAGTCGTCTTCCTTTAACTTCCTTTAACTTTAGAACCACAACAGGGCCATTCAGGGCTGAAAGCAGCAGCAGAACCCTAGGGGGCAGCAGAGAGCCACAGGACACCAGTGAAGGAAATTCTGGGATTTCTGCAGACAAATGACATGAACACACAGAGAACACGCAGAGCCCACGTAGAATACGTTACTATGAAATTAAAAGAAAATCTCTAAGAAAAATTATATACAGGGTTTGGCAGGAATTTCAACCTCATGGATGTACTTATGTCTTATAATGAAAGGGGGGGGGGGTCTTTTTTAAAGTTTCAGTTGTCTAATACCAAAACTTATCATAAGCACAAGGAAAAAGCCAAGAGACTGCAGCTTTTATATCAACTTTGCCTCGAGATGTACAGAAGTAGGATTTGTCTGCCCTTGGGGGCCGTTTTAATGAAGGCCTGCAAATATGGAACGCGCCTCAGCCGTTAAGGTTACAGCCGATCGTGAGATGCAAAATCAAAAGATGCGAGTGCGAGAACAAACACGCGGCAGCAGAGGAACACGGGAGCCGTCTGACACATGAAAGGGACTTCTGCTCGCTCAGCACTTCTGACAAGCGCACGGCAGGAGCCCCCCGGCGTCAATTCGCTTCTGGCACATGTACATGTGTATCCTCCTGGGTGCGGAAAGGGTGACAGGAAAGCAGCGCTAACATGTGAGACAAACTGAAACACCGAGCTCTGCCGTCTGCTGCAAGGATGCCGGAGCTTTGTATTTAGTGGAAGCTTTTAAATAAAGCGAAGTACAAATCACAAGTCAGCAGAACAAGGATTGACATGTTTGGGAAAAAAAGTGGGGGAGAAAAGGGTTAAATGACTTACTGAGGGGCCAGAACCTTATTTAGTGCTCTTCATAGACAGCAATCATTACATCAAGGCGCTATAAAGATATTTCACTAACGTGAACAATGAAAACACTACAGTAACTTACAAAGGATGTAAGAGTAAGGCTCCAGAATGAGGGAATCTTTGAATCTGTGGGTTTATATTGCGCCTTTCTGTAGTTAACACCATCTCAAGGTGCCTTATGTGTACAGTGCAAGTTCTTGCTTTTCTTAATAGGGTGAGCCCCAGCAGAATAAAGGGCTTGTTCAGGGCCAAACCTCATCGTTAGTGTGATCTTGATGGTGGTGTTTGAGTACATTTGATATATGAAAAGAGAGTCTCCAGATGCTTCAAAGAAGTTCAGTTACCTCACCAAGGATGTCCTGGCACAGGATCACTGTTGGCCAAAGTTGAGGTTCAGACTTTAAGTATTGTGGGCCTCAACAAAGCCATTAGTTGTGACACTGTCTCTCCAAGGCTCTGCCCCTTCTGACAGCAGTGCTCTCTATCTCTCTTTCTCTCTCTCCCCCCTCTCTTCTCTCTCCTCTCTCAGGCTCCACCCTTTTCTGATAGATTCTCTCACTCATTCTGTCTCTCTTTCTCTCTCTTTTGCTTTCTTTCTTTCAGGTTCCACCCCTTGTGACAAGTTTTCTCTCTCTCTCTCTGACTCCACCCCTTCTGATAACATCTCTCTCTCTATCTTTCTTTTTTCAGACTCCACCCCTTTAACAATCTCTCTCTCTCTCTCTCTCTCAGGCTCCACCCCTTCTGCCAATGTCTGTCTCTCTCTCTCTCTCTCTCTCTCTCTCTCTCTTTATCAGGTTCCACCCCTTCTGACAATCTCTCTCTTTCTTTCTTTTTTCTGGCTCTGCCCCTTTTGAGAGCATCACTTTCTCTCCATCTCTTTCTTTCTTGTTCTCACTCATCTGACAATGTCCCTCTCTTTTTCTCTCTCCTTCTTTTTTCTCAGGTTCAGCCTCTTCTGACAGTCTCTCAGTCTCTCTCTCTCTCCACTAACCACTCTGTATGTGTGCCTTTCTCTGTCTCTCTTTTTGTTTTAGGCTCCACCCCTTCTGACAGTCTCTCTCTCTCTCTCTTGCTCTTTTTGTCAGACTCCACCCCTTTTGACAGTCTTACTATTCCTTTTTTCCTCAAGCCCTGCCCCTTTTGACAGTTTCTCTCTCTCTCTCTCTCTTTCTCAGACTCCACCCCTTCTGACAGTCTCTTTCTCTCTCTCTCTCTCTTTCTCAGGCTCCGCCCCTTCTGACAGTCTCTTTCTCTCTCTCTTTTTCTCAGGCTCCACCCCTTCTGGCAGTCACTCTCTCTTTTTCTCAGACTCCACCCCTTCTGACAGTCTCTCTCTCTCTCTCTCTCTCTCTCTCTCTCTCTTCCTCAGGCTCCGCCCCTTCTGACAGTCTCTTTCTCTCTCTCTTTTTCTCAGACTCCACCCCTTCTGACAGTCTCTCTCTCTCTCTTATTCTCAGGCTCTGCCCCTTGTGACAGTCTCTCTTTCTCTCTCTCACACTCTCTTTCTTGCTCTCTCTTCTTCTCAGACTCCATCCTTTCTGACAGTCTCTCTCTCACTCACTCTCTCTCTCTCTTCCTCTTTCTTTATCTCAGACTCCACCCCTTCTGGCAGTTACTCTCTCTTTTTCTCAGACTCCACCCCTTCTGACAGTCTCTCTTTCTCTCTCTCTCACTCTCTTTCTTTCTTTCTTGTTCTCTCTTCTTCTCGGACTCCATCCTTTCTGACAGTTTCTCTCTCTTTCTCTCTTTTCCTCAAGCTCCGCCCCTTCTGACAGTCTCTTTTTCTCTCTCTCTCACTCTCTTCCTCTCTCTTTTTCTCAGGCTCCACCCCTTGTGACAGTCTCTCTCTCTCTTTTTCTCAGGCTCCGCCCCTTCTGACAGTCTCCTTTCTCTCTCTCTCTCTCACTCTCTTTCTTTCTTTCTTGCTCTCTCTTCTTCTCAGACTCCATCCTTTCTGACAGTTTTTCTCTCTCTCGCTCTCTCGCTCTGTCAGGTCCATGTGACCCCACCCTAATTTTCATGCTGGTTTGAACCCCTCAGACAGGCCCACAGAAGCTCTATGGCTGTAATTTGACTTCTGGTTCTTCTTTCTTTTGAGAGTCTCCTTTGCCCCTTTTTCCTGACTTCAGTTACTAAAAATCTTTCCCTCAGCCATTGTTGTAGTTCATGGCACACAGTCACTTGTACGCCAGTGTATTTTGGTGCTCCGTCATTTTCTGCTAATCTCCGCGCACACACAGTGCAGTAAGTGTTTGTCCTTTCCTTTTATGCCACACAATAGAAACAAAATAAATCCACGACTGCATCCCGTGGCTCATAGCCCATAAATAAGTTAAGAAATCCTTGAAAATGGATGTTGTAAATGACTGTGGGTAATCACCAGGGTGACCGGCACCAATCCACAAATAGCTTAAGGGGGCCATCAGTCCCAACAATGCATTGTTTGTGTGCAGCAAACTGATTTCTCCGAGCCCATATTCGCCAATCTTTCCATTAAAAACATTATTCCGGAGATGAGCTCCTTCTCCCTCCACTGCATTTTTTATAATGTCTGCACAAATAAAAGCCAGGAAGCTCAGGTGTCATCAGTGGGCTCTCTTCAAAAGACGCGAGTCTCCTATTAGCCCCCCAACACATAACAACATAACTGCCATCATTTGGGGGAGCTGAACGCGGTGGGCCTGCGGTTAACTCTTTGGCTGCTGAGCGCGGTAAAGCGACCGCCATTGACACGTGTGAAACGTTCATAAGAATCAGTCCTTTTACTGACAGTTCACTGCTGCATGGGGTCTGCATCAGTGCCCACCGGGGCCATCAGGTCACAATCAGCAAGGCCAGTTTAAGAAACAACTCGCATATATAAAGCTAAAGATCAAATACAATAAAACACAGGATAAGCGAGCAGCATGCCATGGCAAAGGGGCAAAACGACCATTTATAGAGAACGAAAGACATAAACAGTAACAGGAAGAAAAGGATCACACCCAGAACTGTAACAAACACGCGGCCAGCCAGAAATCTGTCAAAAGTTCAGAACCATAAACCAGTCATATACCAGTAAACCAATAACCGTAACACCAGTAATTATACCAGTAAACCATTATACCAGTATATACACCAGTAAATCATAAACCAGTTCATACACCAGTAACCAACAGCCATATGCCAGTTCATATACCAGTAAACCAATTTACCAGTATATACACCAGTAAATCATAAACCAGTTCATACACCAGTAACTTAGTAACCATTTGCCAGTTCATATGCCAGTTAAACAAAAACCAGTTCATATACAAGTAATGCAAAACCCATATACCAGTTAATGTACCAGTAAACCATAAACCAGTTCATACACCAGTAACCTATAACCATATGCCAATTCATATACCAGTAAACCAATTTATCAGTATATACACCAGTAAATCATAAACCAGTTCATACACCAGTAACCAATAGCCATATACCAATTCATATACCAGTAACCCAAAACCCATATTCCAGTTAATGTACCAGTAAACCATAAACCAGTTCATACACCAGTAACCAATAACCATATGCCAGTTCATATACCAGTAAACCAGTTTACCAGTATATACACCAGTAAATCATAAATCAGTTCATACACCAGTAACTTAATAATCATTTGCCAGTTCATATACCAGTTAAAAAAAAAAACAGTTCATATAGCAGTAACCCAAAACCCATATACCAGTTCATATACCAGTAAACCCTATATTAGTATATACATAAACCAGTTCCTATACCAGTAAATCATAAACCATAAACCAGTTCATATACCAGTAACCCAAAACCCATATACCAGTTAATGTACCAATAAATTATAAACCACTTTTTTTAACCAGTATCCAAAAACCCATATACCGGTTCAAATGCCAGTAAATTATAAACCATAAACCAGTTCATATACCAGTAAAGCAAAACCAATATACCAGTTCATATACCAGTAAACCAATGACCAGTTCATACTCATTGGCTCATATCAATTGGCTCAAGTGAGGTCATGTGATGTGACCAGCCTATCAAACCCGTGCGGCTACTACTGGCGGCACTAGATGTGCGGTGACCTGATAATCGTGATGAGATGGGTGGCAAGATGGAGGATGAAGGTGAGATTTAGTCTTCTAAGTCTGACAGGACAGTAAAAATGAAACTGAATGACCATGACCTTTTGTCAGACATAGGTGGCAACCCTAATTTGACCACAGGGATGCCACTTTCCTGGAGATCTGTACCCGAGGCCATCCACAAGAACTTGTTCAAGCCTGCCTTGAACTTGGGCTGGAAGTGGGTTATAAAAAAAGGCACAAGAACTGCTTGAAACCTACGATGGAGATGGTGGGCAAATTTATAGAGCACACATTGAAAAGGTAATGAGCCTTTAGGCCTTAAATGAAATCAGAAGAAGATGGAGGAGCGTTGGTACATTTGGCTCTTTTTCTTGGTCGCACTACTGCAGGAAGATACGAGAACGAATTTTATATGTAGAAGAATGCACAAAACAACGTGAAAGGTTTGGGGATCCAGCCCATCTACTTGAAATAAGGTTGGTTTAGTATTGGTCTTTACAGACATGAGCAGCAGGATGGTTTCATGCCAAGAAAGAGCACCACAGATGTGATGTTTGCTCTGAGGATGTTGACGGAGAAGTAGAGAGAAGACCAGAAGGAGTTGCATTGCGTCTTTGTGGACCTGGAGAAAGCATAAGACAGGGTGACTGAGAGGAGCTGTGGTATTGGATGAGGAAGTCAGGAGTGGCAGAGAAGTACATAGGAGTTGTACAGGATATGTACGAGGGATGTGTGACCGTGGTGAGGTCTGCGGTAGGAGTGACGGAGGTGGGATTACATCAGGGATCGGCTCTGAGGCCTTTCTTATTTGTAAGAGGTTGACAGACGAGATTAGACAGGAGTCCCCATGGACTGTGATGTTTGCTGATGACATTGTGATCTGTAGATATAGTAGGGAGCAGATTGAGGAGACCCTGGACAGGTGGAGATATGAGAGGAGAGGAGAGGAATGAAGGTCGGTAGGAACAAGACAGAATACATGTGTGTGAATGAGAGGGAGGTCAGTGGAATGGTGAGGATGAGGGAGTAGAGTTGGTGAAGGTGGATGAGTTTAAATACTTGGGATCAACAGTACTGTGTAACAGGGATTGTGGACGAGAAGTGAAAAAGAGAGAGCAGGCAGGGTGGAATGGGTGGAGAAGAGTGTCAGGAGTGATTTGTGACAGACGGATATCAGCAAGAGTGAAAGGGAAGGTCTACAGGACGGTAGTGAAACCAGCTATGTTATATAGGCTGGAGACGGTGGCACAGGAGACAGAGCTGGACGTGGCAGAGTTAAAGATGCTAAGATTTGCATTGGGTGTGACGAGGATGGACAGGATTAGGAATGAGGACATTAGAGGGTCAGCTCAGGTGTGATGGTTGGGAGACAAAGTCAGAGAGGTGAGATTGCATTGGTTTGGACATGTGCAGAGGAGAGATGAGGGGTATACTGGGAAAAGGAGGCTAAGGATAGAGGAACAAAGGAAGAAGGTCTAAGGGAAGGTTTATGGAGGTGGTGAGAGAGGACATGCAGGTGATGGGTGTAACAGAACAATATGAAGAGGGCAGGAAGATATGGAAAAGGATGATCCGCTGTGGCAACCCCTAATGGGAGCAGCCAAAATAATAATAATAATAATAATAATAGTATTACACTGCGGTGGGCTGGCACCCTGCCAAGGATTGGTTCCTGCCTTGTGCCCTGTGTTGGCTGGGATTGGCTCCAGCAGACCCCCGTGACCCTGTGTTCGGATTCAGCGGGTTGGATAATGGATGGATGGATGGATGGATGGATGGATGGATGGATGGATGGATGGATAGTATTACATTTTATTTATATAGAGCATTTCCCCTGCACTTAGGACTGAAGCCAGGTAGAACTTCTTTATGTAAAGAATTGTGGGTCTGTGGAACAAACTACCGAGAAATGGAGTTGAAGCAGAAACCTTGGGAACCTTTAAGAAGGATCAGGATGAGATGTTGGGGCAGCTTAGCTGTGAGCTAAACAAACAGACTTCATGGACTGAACGGACATCCACTTGTTTGTCAAATTTCGTATATTATTTTGTTCTTTTCAGGATGTACGCCCTTTCATCACATTTTATAACTATGTTATGCCTTTTTATTTTTGCTGAACATCACTCCGGCAGACAAAGTGATGCACTCATCAATACCAACATTTACTTCTACAACACATTTTCATACAGATGGTGCATCCCAACATGCTTTACAAGATGAAGAAAGAAAAGTTTCCAGGAAACAAAAATAAGATTGGGCAATACTAAGTAACAAAGAATAAAGTAAAGTCAGATATCCGGGAGGACAGAAAAAAAAAACAAAAAAAAAAACAGGTGGGCCGGAGACAAAAAACAAAATCTGCAAGGGTCCCACTGGCCATTCTACCTCACATAAATGATCTCACTCAGTCCTTATGGCTTTCAGGCTTCATGTGAAAGAATCTGATGATGACGGTCATGTGGACATCTGGCCTTTGGTCCATCCATGTAGGGACTGCATGGTGCCCTGATCAGGTGGTGGCACGGATCACCACCACAGAAAAAGAGAAGAGCAGAGAATATCAGCGATTAGTACGGATTGCATGGTCAGCTTTGTAAGATTGTACTGTAGCTGTGATCTTGTGATTTCATTTATATAGCGCCTTTACATGCCTTCTTAAGATTTCTATTAGGTATGGTAGATTTTTTGTCTTCTACAACAGGAGCCCTTGCAGGTTAAGTGACTTCTTCAGGGCCAATGGTGGGCTTTATCCGGTACCTGATCTGCCAGCCCATGACTATCCACTTTATTAAATCAGTGAAGAGACCGTGTTCTTGTCTACTCCTCCACGATTCTCCATATAGTTTTTATACGTCATTTTCCAGCTTAAAAAAAAGTGCAGTCATGAGCCAGGCTTCTGAATGCCCTTTACAAAAAGAATTCCGTCTTCATGCCAAGCTTATCAAACGCCTTGTGCTGCTCAGCCTCCCAGTCCTTCTTTCATCTGAGCCGGCAGTTCAGACCCCCGTGACCTGCTCTAACGCACCTAAGAGCTCTGAAATCCCCCACACCTTCCTTCCCCGTTTCTGGGCAGCTTTTGGTTCTCAGCACATTTTCAAATCACATTAATAAAAAAGTAATGAGCACGTTTGTAATGGTCTTCATTCCAATGTGTATTTGCAGCCTGGCACGCTGGCGCACGACACCAGACGGCCTGACAGGAGCAGTTAAACGTGCCAGGGAGAATAAGCTGAGACGTTGCAGAAGTCTGCGGTTGTAAGTAGTCTGAGATGACAACACAATGAGGCTTCGTCTTTAGCGCCACCCAGTGGCAGCACCTACTGGCCGTAAGGTATCCATCTTGTACTTTTTGGAGCTGATAAAGCCTTATTCATTTCAATTATCGCACATACTTTAGAAGGACAAAAAGGAATTATTTTGAGCAATGTAAAACGTCATTTTGCTCTCCAGACTGAGTCATGTGATCACCCATTTGGCCGTCTGAAACTTCCTTAAAAAGGCAACACATACCAGGACAAGGCCACTTTCGGAGGAGTCACCTTCCATGCATCATTCTTAAATCACTGAAGCGTCATCTGGCAGATCAGGGACATGACAGGTTGGGTGGTCTTCTACAGGGGATTCAGAAAGTACTCAGACCCCTTCACTTTCGGCACACTTTCCTGTGACACATTTGAGCACTTGTACCCCATCAGTCTACACTCATTAACCCATGGTGACAAAGTGACAACATGTTCCCGAAACGGTTTGCAAATGTGGACCTTTTGCTGTGGTCCTTCAGATTGTGTTCTGTCATCCTGTTTGAGATGTTTCTAGAACTTGACTGATGCCCATTTAGAAAGGGGGACATTGCGTTTAGAAGGTCCCACAACTCACACTGCATGTCAGGATAAACACTAAGCCATGAAGTCCAAGGAACTTTCTGTAGCCCACCATGATCAAATTGTGGCAAGGGGATCAAACCGTTTCTAAAGCTTTGAGGGTTCCCTGGAGCTCAGTGACCTCAAGCATTGTGAAATGGAAGAAGGCTGGAACCACCAGGACTCTTCTTAGGACTGGCTCACTTGCCACACCGAGTAACCTGGCAAGAAGGACCTCAGTCAAGGAGGTGACCAAGAACCCAATAGTCACTCTAAGAGAGCTTCAGAAATCCACTGCTGAGATGGGGGGAACCTGTCAAGTAAGGACAATCATCCCAAAAGCTCTCCATCAATCAGGTCTTTACGGTGGTAGAGTGTGGTAGAGTGGGAGCTACTCTTGAATAAAAAGGCATAGAACAATTTAAGGACTTTGAGAGGAGGAGGACAAAGGTGCTCTGGTCTTTGGGACAAAAACTGGTCAGAACGGTAATCAAGAACCCAGTGTTCAGTTTAACAGAGCTTCAGAAGTCCTCTGCCGAGATAGGAGGACCTGTTGGAAGGATGACCACATCAGCAGCACTCTATTAGTGAGGTGTCTATCAAAAAACATTTAAAGGACCACATCTTGCCTGAAGAAGGAGCCTGAGTTGCCTCGAAAGCTTGTATGTTGTAATCTTTCTAATTAGCCAATAAAAGGGGCCATTTTGCTTGACTTCTCACTACATTCATAATGGCTAACACGGTACAACACCCTAGTACTAAGGACCGAAAGGAAAAGGGTTCTTTGGTTTGATGAGACAACATTGAACTCTTTGGGCAGAACGTCGTCTGGTGAAGAAGACCAGGCACTGCTTATTGCCAGTCTATTACCAACCCTATGGTGGAGTATGGAGGTGGCAGCATCATGCTATGGCGGTGCAAAGACTGGGAGAACGGTCAGAATGGAGGGAAGGAAGAATTCAGCCAAACACAGAGAGGTCCTTGAAGAAAACCTGCACTAGAATACATGTGAGCACAGAGTGGGGCGATGGTTGACCTTTCACCACAAAGGAAGGTGAAGGAATCCCAGCTGGAATATAACATTACTAGCTGAGCTCTGATAGTAATATCTCCCTCTACTGGATATTAATGGAAGTGCTTTGGAACTCCTCAGTGCTCACGACAACATCCTAACACCCACACACCTACCACACTGTAAGAGTTGACTGTTGTAGTCCAGTACTTCCTCCTATTTTTCTCACAGAAATACACAATTCCTTGGATTTTACACAAATCCAAGGAATAGTAAAAAAAAAATAAAACAGTACAAAGGTAAAAAGAAACCCAGTAATTCACACAAGAACAGAAAAATCACAGTAAAACTCACCAACGCCAGTGCATTCAATGAACTGCAAGGGACTCCTTTGATGGTGATAGGTAGGTAGCGAACCTTCCAAAAACACATGGCACATAAAAGAAGATTCAAACACTGCAGTACAATACCACTTATTTTTTCGCATAGCGCTCTTCACTGATGCGTTGTGAACAATTCTCAGTGTGACACTAGGGGTCGCTGTTGCCCCGTAAAACCCACAGACAACACGTCCAAACACCAGGTAAAAAGTCCCAGTAATATTTTTAATAATTATAATAATGTCCACAAAGCACCTCCACCTCCACGATACACAATAATACACAATAATCAATAATAATTATTACATCTTCCACTCCACCCAGCAGCTCTGTCGCAGTTCCTCCCAACTCCAGCTCCGCTTGCTGGGTTTCCCACAGTCCTTTAAATAGTCCTTGACCTGGAAGTGCTTCTGTCCTTCAGTCCATGTGATTCCATAGCACTTCCGGGTCAGATGAAAACTCTTTTCTTTTTTTTTCAGCCCGGAAGTACTTCAGTTCTTCCGTCCCTGTGACTTGGGAGTACTTCCAGGCTATACGGGAAATAAAAATCCCCTTGTCTTCCTGCAGCATCCCACGGTGGTCCCCAGGGTCCCCAACAGGGCTGTGAAACCGAACTCCATCTCCCATGGTGCCCTGCGGGAATCCTGGGCACTTCTATGCTGCAGGGGAGACGCCATCTAGCGGCCTGGATGTGTCGGCCGGGATAAGTTGCCGGCCGTCCATCACATCAGTTCAGTACAGATTATACTAATGACTAAATACAGAACTGCACATTTGTTAAAATGCTCAAAGAACACAGTAGCAACTGAAAAAACATACATGGAAACCCACGATATCTGTCCATTAATTAATTGATGAACTACAGCCAGTTGACAACGCTGGAGATTAAAATTGTAAATGATGCAGTGAAAAAATAAAGTTACAGTCCTGGAGACCACTGTTCCGGCAGATAAACTTTTGAGCCAAAAAATGTATGCAAAAAACAAAACAAAACAAAAAACAAATATAAAGCAAAACAAAACCGAAGTCCTATACGAGTGAAAATAATCGTGGTCGAGAGAACAAAAGGGTCAAAATTGGAAGCCTACACGAGAAAAGAGCACAAAGAGCACTTCAGAGATTTGGTATCCACAGATCAGATAGAGATCCTTCCATTCCATTGCGCCAATTACGCATGAGTACTGACTACAGAGGCCACGCCCCTAGCAACGTTGGAAGTGGACCTAACAATGGAAATAAACACTGGTGACCTCTGAGGGCCCAGTTTCATGAGAAATCATGACAACCTCAGCCAACTGGCCACCTATACTGGCTCCTGGATTTTTTATATTACAGTAATCCCTCGCTACTTTGCGGTTCACTTTTCGCGGATTCACGACTTCGCGGATTTTATATGTAAGCATATCTAAATATATAACGCGGATTTTTCGCTGCTTCGCGGGTTTCTGCGGACAATGGGTCTTTTTACTTCTGGTACTTGCTTCCTCAGTTGGTTTGCCCAGTTGATTTCATACAAGAGATGCTATTGGCGGATGGCTGAGAAGCTACCCAATCAGAGCACGCAGTTAAGTTCCTGTGTGCTGCTGATTGGCTCAGCGACGGAGTGCTGCACTAACCAGGAAGTCTCATCTCACTCATTCAGCATTAACGTGCTACTGCTTCAGGGGCCGTGTCCAAGCGCCAACAGAAGATGCAAATGATTGCAGAAAAGGTAAAAGTTTTGGATATGTTGAAGGAAGGGAACAGCTACACCATTACAGCATCAATGAGTCCACGATTCTTTTTATTTAAAAAGGAGGAAAAGCATATAAGATCTACGGCTGCAGTGTCCTTTAACCAGGGCGCAAAACGAGTTGCAAGTGGACGTGATAAGGCAGTAGTCTGGATGGAATCTGCTTTAGGAATCTTTGCAACAAGGTCGACGACGTCATGACCGCCTACAAGCTGCTACGTGTACTTCGCTATACAGTAAGTGTAAACTTATCTACCGATTTCATATTGCTTAGCAGTTGTCCCTGTTATTAATAGAATAAAGGGTGGGTTGTAAACAATACAGGGAGGGTTTAAAAATGTCCAAATACACGTTAAATAATAAAATAAATATGGTGTCTCTACTTCGCGGAAATTCAGTTATCGCGAGGGATTACTGTATTGGAGTTTGTGATGGCCATACAATTGGATGAGACAATCTTTACATCCAGTGATTCCAATGCTCCTTTATCCGAGATGACTTTTCAATATATAGGAAAGCTGCCTGGCAGCAAAGCAGTGGCACCAAGTGCCACCTCCAGATGCCGAGAAGAGAGACAGAATAGAGGAGGGTTAGGGTTATCGTATTACTTATACTTTTGCACAAGTGACTAACAAACAGAAATGCAGTCTGCACAGCTAATCAGCACCTCTAGTCAGGGTCTGCCAGACTGTCCTCACAGGTGGCGCAGTGGTAGTGCTGATGCTTTGCAGTAAAAAGATTGTGGGTTCGCTTCCCGGTTCCTCCCTGTGTGGATAGCTCTTTGAGTACTGAGAAAAGCACTATATAAATGTAATGAATTATTATTATAATTATTAAAGTCGGGAGTCTTCAGCCTTAGACTGAAGGGGCATCTCTTATAGTAGGTGGCAGATTGGTCCACAGCTTTTGGGCCCTGTAACTAACAGCTCACCCCTCATCGATATTTTATTAATTCTTGGAATCTTTACTAGGCCACTATCTTGAGATCTGAATGTGCGCTCTGGTAAGTTCAGATGAATAAGCAGGGCCTCAGCCATTTAAGGCTTTACAATTTAAAATGATTTTGGAATCTGTCCTAAACTTAACCGGGAGCCAGTATAAGGACTTGAGGACAGGGGTTATGTATTCATTCTTTCTAGTTCTTGTAATGATTCTGGCAGCAGCAATTTGAATTCACTGAAAACTGTATAAAGAATGATTTGAACAGCCAGGTAATAATACATTACACTCGTCAATCCTACTAGAAATAGATGCATGAATTCATAAAGACTTATAGAAACTAAATGATCTACAGTGTTAACATAAAATGAGCAAAACAGGCATAAACGTGAAATCTGAACCTATTCCCTACACTCTTAAAAATAAAAAGGTGCCAGAGAGGTTCTTCACAGTGGTTCCAAAGGGGAACCATCTCAGCCAAGTGGGAGAATGCTGACAAATCAGATGTCCCATGCAGCAGCTAGGAATGTTGGTGGCATAGTGACGCCTCTGACGTCATGCTGGATCTTCATCACTCACATAATTACGTACTCGTAGAATTCATGTCAGAACTGGCTGGTTCTTAATGCCTTTATAAACACTGGGTTCTGTAACCATACTTGTTAAGCAGACATCAGCACTTCCCAAAACAACCTGTTTGTGTCCTTCACATGTTTTCTGCCTATCACCCTAACCTGACTTACAGCTGTCATTTTTCAATCTCCCTGGCTGTCTCTCTCTATCTCTCTCTCTCTCTTGCAGCTGAATTACATTGATTTAAATAAAAATAAGTACATTTCACAAATTACATTAGCACAAATAATCTTCTTGCTACAGGTTCAAACAGGGCTACTCTGAAATGTGAACCAAAACAACCTCACCCGTGGGTCCGGATAGCAGTCTGACCACCGTGGGTAGTGAATGATGAAAAGTCCCAAAACACCCTGCTGCCACGTGTAGCTGGATGAGAAGTGTGGTGAAATGACAGCAGCATTTGTTTTTCTCTCCTTCTCTTTGTTCAAACATCTACAACAGGGAGTCCACCAATGAGAAATACCCATTGTCATGATCTGGAAGTCCCGAAAGTTTCGGGTACCAAAAACAATTCCAAGGTTGCCCACTAGAAGGGGGGAAAACACCATCAAAATACCCCGACTAGAAACAAGAAGGGCCAAGTGTATCAAATGTTTATAAAATAAAAGGTTTATTCTCACAAAGGGTTTCACGGCACAAAACAGCACCACAGATGTGATGTTTGCTCTTAGGGTGCTGATAGAAAAGTACTAGTTAATAATAATATGTGGAGACTGGCTTGGACACAGACAGGCAGACACACTCATGTCACCCAACACACGTTTATTTACACTATTATTTACAATTACGATGCCACAAACCCCAATCTTCCCCAAAGTCCAGGCCAACCACTCTGCCTCTTCGGACCACCTCCTTCTCTCTTTCTATCATCTTGTTCTGCTTCCACCCGACTCCAGCCTCGAATGAAGGGAGACGGCCCCTTTTATCACTACCCGGATGTGCTCCAGGTATGCACCGGCAATCCCGCGAACACGCCCCAGTGTGGCAGAAATGCCGGCTGTCCTCCCGGAAGCACTCCGGGTGTTCCCTCTCTTCTTCCCCCCAGCACTTCCTGGTGTGGCGGAAGTACAGGGTCCTTCAGGCAGGGGGACGCCCCCTGGCGGTGACCACGGGCCCATACAGGGTTGGGCCCTGTACCCGTGGCCCCCAATACAACCAGGGTGGACGCCCCCTCACGGTCTGGAGGAGGAATGAGCCCTCCTCCTGTCTTCCTGGGCATCCCGGCCTAGCATTAGCCCCGTCCGGGTGTCACAAATAATAATAATAATACATTTTATTTATAGGGCACTTTACATTAGCAATAAATCTCCAAGTGCTACATAAAAAGTTTAAACAAAGGCAAAGCAAGATAAAAACAGAGATAAAACAAGAATAATTATAGCATTTTTGTTAATAAGTTTTCCTAAATAGAAAAGTCTTCAGCTGTTTTTTAAAACAGCCCACAATCGTCTGTGTTCTCAGGTTCTCTGGTAGAACATTCCAGAGCCGTGGAGCAGCGACTGCAAAGGCTCGGTCACCCATTGTATGAAGTTTGGTCACAGGGGGGCGAAGGCGGTAGGTATTTGTAGTGGATTGTAGTATAAGGAGTTCCTTGAGATATTGTGGAGCATTTCCATGGATACACTGGTGAGTAAACAAACCGAATTTGTATTCGATACGAAGATGGATAAGGAGCCAATGAAGTGACCGAAGGATTGGTGAAATGTGTTCATATTTCCGCACCCTCATCAGGATTCTTGCAGCACTATTTTGAATTTATTGGAGCTTTTGAAGGCTCTTGTTGGGTATCCCGATGAGGAGTGCATTACAATAGTCCAGTCTGGATGAGACAAAGGCATGAAGCAGCTTTTCAGCATCACAGAGGGAGAGGTAGGGATGGAGTTTGGCTATGTTTCGGAGATGAAGGAATGCAATTTTACAAAAGTGATGGACATGTGTATCAAATGACAGATGGGAGTCTAACTTGACACCGAGATTTGTAACACAAGGGGAGAGGGTAATGGTACGGTCAGAAAAGGAAATACAAGAGAAGAGGAACAAAGTTGATGGGGGGGTACCAATTAAAAGAGCTTCAGTTTTTTAGTTGTGCTCCACGCTGTTCTTTATCCTTCTATTATATCCGATTTTAAAACGATATTCCCTAGTCTTGATGTACACGTTCAATATGATGGTATCGATGATTCTGTTTTAGAATTTAATTCTTCTCGTAAAATGGTTTTAGATTCAATCGCTGTAATAAAGGAAGACCTGCTCCCTGGCTAAATGAAACTATGCGGCTGCTACACCGCGCCTGTCGAACTGCGGAACGGCGTTGGAAAAAAGATGGACTGATTGTTTCTAAACAGATTTTTAGCACTTCTCTCTTCAACTTCCAGGTTGCAGTTAAGAAAGTGAAACATGATTTCTTCGCTGATTTAGTATCCCGTCATCCTAAGAATCCTAGGGTCTTATTTAATTCAATTAATGCGGCCATTCACCCTCATTTTGTGACGGGATTAAATAGTACTGTTCTTTCATTTGAGCAGTTTCTTTCATTCTTTGTCTGTAAAATTGATACAATTTGCTGTGGCATTGTTCCAACTGGCTATGAACTTCCTACTGTTAATCACGGCATTGTCTTGGAATCTTTTGATCCTGTCTCACTTTCACAGTTAAAAAGTACTATTGACACCCTTAAACCAACTCTCAGTCCTCTTGATGGTGTACCACCACACCTCTTAGTGGAAGCCTTTGATGTTTTGGGTCCACCTTTACTAGCCATTATCAATGGTTCTATTAGTGAGGGGGTTGTGCCCTCATTTTTAAAACATGCTGCGGTGCATCCCTGTCAAAAAAAGGCAGAATTAGATCCTGGAGTTTTAGCCAATTTTCGCCAGATTTCCCAATTGCCATTTCTGGCTAAAATATTAGAAAGAATTTATTTAAAATCGATTGATCACCTTAACTCCAATCATTTATTTGAGATCTACCAATCTGGCTTTAGGTGTTATCATGGTGTTGAGACAGCCCTCCTGAAAGTATTCAATGACATCTCTATTATTACTGACTCAGGTGGCGCTGCGGTCCTTGTCCTCCTTGACCTGTCTGCTGCCTATTGACACTATTGACCAGGAGATATTGCTGTTGTGGCTTGAACATCTTGTTGGGTTTAAAGGGGCTGCTCTTAACTGGTTCAGGTCATATCTAACTGGTAGACATTTTTCAGTGACTTTTAATTCCTCTTCTTCATCTACTGCTCTTCTTAAATGTGGTGTTCCTCAGGGATCCATTTTGGGTCCTATTTTATTCTCCATATACCATCACCCTATTGGAGCGATTTTTAGGAAATTTAGCATTTCTTTTTACTGCTGTGCTGATGATACACAAGTTTATATTCGCGTCTGCAACTCTGCAATGAATCAGCTGCACAACTGTCTTTTTGAACTAAGATCCTGGATGGCTAATAATTTTCATGATCTGAATCAAAATAAAACGTAGGTGCTTATACAGTCATATGAAAAAGTTTGGGAACCCCTCTCAGCCTGCATAATAATTGACTCTCCTTTCAACAAAAAATATAACAGTGGTATGTCTTTCATTTCCTAGGAACATCCGAGCACCGCGGTGTTTTCTGAACAAAGATTTTTAGTAAGGGCGGCACAGAGGCGCAGTGGTAGCGCTGCTGCCTTGCAGTTAGGAGACCCGGGTTCACTTCCCTGGTCCTCCCTGCGTGAGTTTGCATGTTCTCCCCATGTCTGCGTGGGTTTCCTCCGGGCGCTCCGGTTTCCTCCCAAAGTCCAAAGACATGCAGGTTAGGTGGATTGGCAATTCTATATTGGCCCTAGTGTGTGCTTGGTGTGTGGGTGTGTTTATGTGTGTCCTGCGGTGGGTTGGCACCCTGCCCGGGATTGGTTCCTGCCTTGTGCCCTGTGTTGGCTGGGATTGGCTCCAGCAGACCCCCGTGACCCTGTGTTCGGATTCAGCGGGTTGGAAAATGGATGGATGGATGGATTTTTAGTGACACAGTATTTAGTTGTATGAAATTAAATCAAATGTGAAAAACTGGCTGTGCACAAATGTGAGTCCCCTTGTCACTGTGCTGATTTGAATGCCTGTCACTGCTTAATGCTGATTACTTGGTGTGATGAGCTCATTAAGCCTTGAACTTCATAGACAGGTGTGTCCAATCATGAGATATAAAGGTATTTAAGGTGGTCAATTACAAGTTGTGCTTCATTCTTTTTGACTCTCCTCTGAAGAGTGACAGCATGGGATCCACAAAGCAACTCTCCAAAGATCTGAAAACAAAGATTGTTGAGTCTCCTGGTTTAGGGGAAGGCTACAAAAAGCCATCTCAGAGGTTTAAACTGTCAGTTTCAAGTGTAAGGAATGGAATCAGGAAATGGAAGGCCACAGGCACAGTTGCTGTTAAACCCAGCAGGTCTGGCAGGCCAAGAAAAATACAGGAGCGGCATATGTGCAGGATTGTGAGAATGGTGACAGACAACACACAGATCACCTCCAAAGACCTGCAAGAACATCTGGCTGCAGATGGTGTATCTGTACATCGTTCTACAATTCAGTGCAATTTACACAAAGAACATCAGTATGGCAGGGTGATGAAAAAGAAGCCCTTTCTGCACTCACGCCACAAACAGAGTTGCTTGTTGTATGCCAATGCTCATTTAGACAAGCCAGATACATTCTGGAACAAAGTGCTTTGGACTGATGAGACAAAATTGGAGTTATTTGGTCAGAACTAAAAGCGCTTTGCATGGCGGAAGAAGAACACCACATTCCAAGAAAAACACCTGCTACCTACTGTCACATTTGGTGGAGGTTCCATCATGCTGTGGGGCTGTGTGGCTAGTTCAGGGACTGGGGCTCTTGTTAAAGTCGAGGGTCGGATGAATTCAACCCAATATCAACAAATTCTGCAGGATAATGTTCAAGCATCAGTCACAAAGTTGAAGTTATACAGGGGTTGGATATTCCAACAAGACAATGACCCAAAACATAGTTGGAAATCTACAAAGGCATTCATGCAGAGGGAGAAGTACAATGTTCTGGAATGGCCATCACAGTCCCCTGACTTGAATATCATCGAAAATCTATGGGAGGATTTGAAGCAGGCTGTCCATCAAATTGAACTGAACTGGAGAGATTTTGTATGAAGAATGGTCAGAAATACCTCCATCCAGAATCCAGACACTCATCAACGGCTATAGGAGGACAGCATCTAGAGGCTGTTAGATTAGCAAAAGGAGGCTCCACTAAGTATTGATGTCATATCTCTGTTGGGGGGCCCACATTTATGCACCTGTCTAATTTTGTTATGATGCATATTGCATATTTTCTGTTAATCCAATAAACTTAATGTCACTGCTGAAATCCTACTGTGTCCATAAGGCATGTCAGATATTAAAAGGAAGTTTCTACTTTGAAAGCTCAGCCAATGAGAAACAAAAATCCAAAGAATTAAGAGGGGTTCCCAAACTTCTTTGAATCACTGTAGTGGGTTGATCAGCTAAAGCCCAAATTGGTCTTGGACTTCTCGGCTCTTTCTATGTCTTTTGCAAACCTCAAATCCGCAATCTTGGTGTTATCTTTGACAGTAACCTCTCTTTTGATAAACAGATCAATTCTGTAGTCAAGAGTTGCTTTTTCCATCTTTGTCTTTTAGGTAAGATCAAGCCTTTTTTATCTTCTAGGGATCTTGAGAAAGCTACTCCTGCTTTTATCTTTTCTCGCCTTGATTACTGCAACTCTCTGTATTCTGGGATTAGCAAATCCCTAATACGCAGGTTACAGTTGGTCCAGAATTCTGCAACTCACTTTCTGGTTGGGGCAAGAAAGTCTGATTCTGTTTCTCTAATATTAGCTTCTTTAAACTGGCTGCCTGTCAGTTTTCATAACTGATTTTAAAATCTTCTTGCTAGTTTTTAAATCTTTACATGGGCTTGCTCCTGCCTATTTATCTGAATTGTGTGCTTTACACCCGCCATCTAGAATGCTTAGATCTTCTGGTCAGTTGTCTCTTGTTGCCCCTCGTACCAAGTGTAAAACTTGCTGATCTTCACCTGTGGAACTCTTTACCTCATCATATAAAGGAGTCGTCTACAATTGAACTGTTCAAAACAAGATTAAAGACTCATTTCTATTCACTTGCTTTCTGTGACCTTCAGTAATACTGATGGTTTCCTCATTGTGATTATGTAATCTTACTTCTATTTATTATTTATTTTATTTATGTTCATTTATTTTATTTCTATTTATTTTATTTATGTTAATTGTATGTTTTTTTTCTTCTTTTATTGTAAAGCACTTTGGCCACAGCATTCCTATGTTGTTTTAAATGTGCTATATAAATAAATTGACATTGACATTACAGAGAAGGCCAGAAGGAGTTGCATTGTGTCTTTTGTGAACCTGCAGAAAGCATATGGACAGGGTGACTGCAGAGGAGTTGTGGTATTGTGTGAGGAAGTCGGGAGTGGCAGAGAAGTATGTGAGGGTGGTACAGGATATGTACGAGGGAAGTGTGACCGTGCTGAGGTCTGTGGTAGGAGTGACGGAGGTGGGATTACATCAGGGATCGGCTCTGAGCTCTTTCTTATTTGCAATGGTGATGGACAGGTTGACAGACGAGATTAGACAGGAGTCCCCGTGGACTGTGATGTTTGCTGATGACATTGTGATCTGTAGCAAGAATAGGGAGCAGGTAGAGGATACCCTGGAGAGGTGGAGATATGCTCTGGAGAGGAGAGGAATGAAGGTCAGTAGGAACAAGACAGAATACATGTGTGTAAATGAGAGGGAGTTCAGAGGAATGGTGAGGATGCAGGGAGTAGAGCTTGTGAAGGTGCATGAGTTTAAATACTAGCGCTGCTGCCTCGCAGTTAGGAGACCCGGGCTCGCTTCCCGGGTCCTCCCTGCGTGGAGTTTGCATGTTCTCCCCGTGTCTGCGTGGGCTTCCTCCCACAGTCCAAAGACATGCAGGTTAGGTGGATTGGCGATTCTAAATTGGCCCTAGTGTGTGCTTGGTGTGTGGGTCTGTTTGTGTGTGTCCTGCGGTGGGTTGGCATCCTGCCCGGGATTGGTTCCTGCCTTGTGCCCTGTGTTGGCTGGGATTGGCTCCAGCAGACCTCAGTGACCATTCAGTGAGTTGGAAAATGGATGAATGAATGGATGGATGGATGGATGGATGGATGGATGGATGGATGGGATCAACAGTACAGAGTAATGGGGATTGTGGAAGAGAAGTGAAAAAGAGAGTGCAGGCAGGGTGGAGTGGGTGGAGAAGAGTATCAGGAATGATTTGTGACAGACAGGTATCAGCAAGAGTGAAAGGGAAGGTCTACTGGATGGTAGTGAGACCAGCTATGTTCTATGGGTTGGAGACGGTGGCACTGACCAGAAAACAGGAGACAGAGCTGGAGGTTAAAGATGTTAAGATTTGCATTGGGTGAGACGAGGATGGACAGGATCTGCTCAAATTGGATGGTTAGAAGACAAAGTCAGAGAGGCGAGATTGCATTGGTTTGGACATGTGCAGAGGAGAGATGCTAGGTATATTGGGAAAAGGCTGCTAAGGATAGAGCTGCCAGGCAAGAAAAGAAGAGGAAGGCCTAAGAGAAGGTTTATGGATGTGGTGGGAGAGGACATGCAAGTGGTGGGTGTGCCAGAGCAAGATGGAGAGGACAGGAAGATATGGAAAAAGATGTCCTTCTCCTCTTTAAGCCCATCTGTGAGCCCACCAAACACAGCTGTTAATAGATTAGGAGCAATAGGGACACCAAGGCTGTCTGATAGGCATTTTTAATGCTGTGAATTTGGTGCACACCCAAAGAAATCTTGGTCCTCATATCCATTGAATGTGTTCTGGTAGGACGTGTTGTGGATGTTGAACGGCGCATGTTAAATTAAAAATGAACTGAGCTGGACTTGTCGTCCATCAGTGTGCTGAAGTCAGTGAACTACAACGCCATCAGAGGAGCACTGCTATCTGCTTTTATCTTCAATGAAATTGGGGTCTTTGTTTCTCTTTCTCTTTGTTTGGGCAGAGTCTCCAATAAAAGATTGCTTTCAGCACACCCAATTTAAACCCTCTTGACTATCCCGTCCGCTTCCTCCTTGAACGCTGTAAGCCAAGGGGGAGCTGCCCTCTGTCTTTCCAAGGGAGAAACTATCTTGAAAATTCTCAGGGTGTCCCGGCCGGGTAAGGGCTCCGGCCCTCCGTCATGGGATGAAGCCGAAACCCTTTAAAAAGGATCAGGAGGAGACATTGGGAGGACAAGTGAGCTGAGAGATCAACAAATGACCCTGACAGACTGAATGGCCTTCTGTGTCATTTTTGGGGCCAAAACCCTTCTTCCTCTGTATACAGTAACAATTCAATGTCTGAATATATTTTGAGCATACATTCATTTGCAAATAAATGGTGACTGGCACGCAAAATGTGGTGCATTTGCCAAGTTTAAAGTGTAAATAATTGCAGGCTTCTTTTTCTCTTTTTTTTTGTCACCTACTCAAAGAAGCTTTCAGTTATTGCAGACAAAACTCATTATGATGTGGGGGGGGCTCTAAAAATAGCAAGCATTAGATAACTTCATGCAGTTTGTTTATCAACACGTCGATCTATTTACTGTCTGAAATTAGTATTTTTGTCAAAGTACAAATTCAATTAATACAACTGTTAAGACACCACATTACTATAACGATAAACTGTTTATTTACATACTTTAAAAAAAAAAATAAATTCCCTGATCTTCTGCCTGATAAGTATTGTTGCATAAATCGTTACAGTGATGCCGGATGGAGTGGCACACTGGCGCAGTGCTTGGCGCCATCGACTCGCAGATCTTTGGTGCAAATCCCAGGCCAGGTTTCTGTGCATTGCGCTGTAGTCCCTGTCAGGATGGGTTCCAATCACCTTACCGGGCCGGCCACAAAGAAGGACCCTTACCAGAAAACTGATAAAATGTGCCCATCTGGGCATGTTGGCTTCCGGGCAGAGACGGACTGAAGACCCTTACCTGGTTGGGAGGCCAGGGGGAGACAACCAGGCAGGGCTATTTAATCCCCCAACATGCCAGATGCCAGCCTCGCTGTGCAGTCATCCGCAAGGCAAACTGGGAACTTGAGTCCTGTAGGGCAGCCTTGTTGGGTTCCATGGGTGTTGCCAGGGGATACATGATGCCTACTTTGTGGAAATTCCATCTGACCCAGAAGTGCTTCCAACAGGGCTCTGCCCTGACACTGGGTGTAAGATAAAAGGAGCTGCTCGACCTCCTCCAGGGGAAAAGGACAAAGCTTGCCTGGAAGGAGTGGAGGAGTACAAGAAGGGGTTGGAATTGTGATTGCGCTTATTAAGAAGCCTTTGTAAAGGTCATTTTCATTAATAGACTTTATATTTGCATCTGGGACTTATGCCTATGAAGTTGTGTGTGGGGTTAGGGGTGCTGCAACACCCCCTACTAGTCACAGTAGCCATATCTCATTTGAATCTATGAGGGACTGGAACCCCATTTCATTACATTGGCGCAGTCGGCAGGACTTTGGAAGGATGATAGAACCGACGGACTTTGCTATCTCTTGCCTTGATGGAATGAGTTTTTCCATTGCAGGTGCAGGTGGTATCGCCCCTTCCATAACCTACTAGTTGCTCCTTACTTGCACGCATCTGAAACTGTGAACGTTTAAATCCAGGAGGCTGGCACAAGAGAATATTTTCTGGATTTTCTCTGCTGCATGAGAAGGATGAGGAATGAGACATCTCTGAATTATAAGAGGAGTGGAGGGGTAGGGATAAGTTGATATATTCTGGGATATACAGTACCTTCCCAGGCTGCCATTATTTATTACAGGGATGTGGTATAGCAGGTCCACAGCTCAGATCAAAAAGGCCAGTTTTTAAATAAATAATCGGCACACTTGCAGGTTAAAGAGGGGGTGTGGTAGTGTGGCCGGAGCAGTTCCCGGGCGCTTTGTGATGCGGGCGGTCCTCGCTAAAGTGCACAGGTGAGGAGTTGTCCTTATCCATAATTGACGCTGGTAGCTGCTAATCGCCACACCTGAGCCACGTCCCCGTAATAAATAGAAGTGCAAGGTGGAAAGAGGAGAAGAGACCGGTAAAAGACGGAAGAACGAAAGACTTGGAGAGCGAGAGAGCAGAATTGGGGTCGTGCAAGAGAGTGGACGAGCCAGCCAGCTGAGTAAAAGGAAGGTCAGTGCAGTGGGGGATGATTGGCGATCAAGGGAACGGATCGTGCCCACTGAATGGGAGAGTGGGTACGATCAAGGAGGAGTCCGCCCTAGGGATCTGTGGGACGATCACTTGTCCGAGAAGGAAGACGGGAGGACAACCAACCCCGAGAGGTCTAGCAGATGCTGGCGGAGGCAGCCAAGACGGGGTCGGTAGAGAGAGGACCATGGCGGCTGAAGTCTTGTTGGCTGAGCAAACCTTAGGAGAACCAAAGAGGCAGGGAAGGAGCAGAGCTTGGCTGGTGTAAACCTAATGACTGCTGCAGGTTTTAGTTCTCATGTTATAGCCTTTGTCACACATGTGTGTTTTGGAGAAAACTAAAGGGCTTGAATATATGTAATTCCATGCTAGACCAGGGGGTGGCGAAGTGCACTAATTTTCCCTGTCGATCTTTTGCAGACCATTCTAGGGAAATCCCGCTCGGCTCTGGGGCAGCCAATGATGTCCCTTCCGGTTCCGGTGCTGATGATGTCACTTCCTCCACTGGCCTTTAAAACTGCTATATTGCCTGAAGAGAATCAGTTCTGTTTTGGACTCAGTTGAAGGCACATGTCTTTAATGATTAATTCATTTTGCAGCCGTAAACAATTATACGGGTGGCTGCCCCAAACCTTCGCAATGTCTGATGGTCATTATTGTGACACCTTTTGGGATTTCTTTTTATTTTTTATTTTTATTGGATTATTTATTTAATGAACAGATAGATAGATAGATAGATAGATAGATAGATAGATAGATAGATAGATAGATAGATAGATAGATAGATAGATAGATAGATAGATAGATAGATAGATAGATAGATAGATAGATAGATAGATAGATAGATAGATAGATAGATAGATACTTTATTAATCCCAAGGGGAAATTCACATACTCCAGCAGCAGCATTTGACTGCACTACACTAATTATTCTGACACTGTTTAGTTGGATTTTTTAATAAAAGTGTAGCGGGGCTACATAATATTAAGTATTTTTTTTGTCTGTGCTGAGTGTGTTTTGTTTTCATCGTCCCGTTTACTGTCCGTTATATGTGCGTCACAGTAGTCATTTCTCATTTGATTCTATGATGGACTGGAACCCCATTTCATTACATTGGCGTAGTCGGCAGGACTTTGGAAGGATGATAGAACCAATGGACTTTGCTATCTCTTGCCTTGCAGGTGGTATCGCCCCTTCCATAACCTACTAGTTGCTCCTTACCTGCACGCGTCTGAATCAGTGAACGTTTAAATCCAGGAGGCTGGCACAAGAGAATATTTTCTGGATTTTCTCTATATGTGCGTCAGTAAATATTGTCCCCGTAACTGAAGAGGGGAAGAATGATGGAGGGAGGCCGCAGCCCCAAGACGGAAATCACCTGTTGGATCCATCCCGGACATTCTGTATTTAAAAAGGAGGAGTGAAGGTGAGAGGAGGTGAGGAGAATGAGAGAGGAGTGAAATTGAGAAAAGAAAAGCGACAATTAACCCGTTCATTTACTAACTCATCACTGCCATTTATTGCATCATTCCACTGCTTGCTTTTTTAACCACCGATTCAACATCATGATATCCAAAGCCGAGAAACCCTGGGGTTTGGATTCATCCCAGCCATTGCCAGGACTTTTCACGGTGAGGTTGTTTTGTTTTCGGGAAGGAGCACAATAACACTACAGCCAGTTTCAATATCGCCGGACTTTAATTTGGACTCGTTTTTCACCACATTTCAATTGCTGTGTTTATCTAATCTGTGACCTGGCTTCGCTTCCCGGGTACTCCCTGCATGGAGTTTGCATGTTCTCCCCGTGTCTGCGTGGGTTTCCTCCGGGCGCTCCGGTTTCCTCCCACAGTCCAAAGACATGCAGGTTAGGTGGATTGGCGATTCTAAATTGGCCCTAGTGTGTGCTTGGTGTGTGGGTGTGTTTGTGTGTGTCCTGCGGTGGGTTGGCACCCTGCCCGGGATTGGTTCCTGCCTTGTGCCCTGTGTTGGCTGGGATTGGCTCCAGCAAACCCCCGTGACCTTGTGTTCAGATTCAGCGGGTTGGAAAATTGATGGATGGATGGATCTAATCTGTGCTTGTATTTGTCAGCCAGGCAGTCAGTCATTATCCAACCCGCTATATCCTAACACAGGGTCACGAGGGTCTGCAGGAGACAAACTTGAATATTTATTTGTCTTTTCAATTTACAATATATCCGTGTTTGATTTTACATATCTGTTTACTGTTTTCTGGTTATTTCGTCGTGCCAGTAAAAGACAGACAACTTGTAAGGAGTACGGCGTGTTATTAGAGCAAGAAACCTCAGGTGATCCAAAGAATAAGTCTTGGTAGTGTGGTAGCCAGTCTGGTAAGGGGTCGGCCATTACAAAAGCACTTTTGCACTTTTTTGCACCATCCCCTTGCTTCATTGTTTCTTCACTGTTCAGCTCATCCGGTAACATTACCGACAGTGTCGGGTTCAAGAGCTCCCAAAGCTGGAGACGGGAGCCTAGAGCAGAACCCGCATAGTCACAAGGGAAAAAGAATATCATATTTATGACTACGTAGCTTACTGTACCTGTATATGTTACGGCCAAAACCCGAAGTTCAGCCAGTTCCCGAATTGGCCGGCCATTTCGCATTTTGGCCGAGAGGTGTGGCCAAAGTCCGAATTACTAGAAATGACCAGTGTATTTGCTACTTTGGCCGGCCATTTCGCAAAGTGCCGAGAACTCCCTAGCCAAAATTAGATGTGCTGATGTAAGACTGTCCGCTCAAGGTGTGAAGATCCTTAAAAATTTCAGATGCAGATTCAGAAGCGAGTTTTCCATTCTGCACGAGAAACTGCTCAAGGCGGGTCTTGTTCAGAAAGCAGACTCCACTTTAGACGGCCTTCCCCTCGTCCAAACACTAACCTTAAAGTCAATAAAATAGGTCCCTGATGTTAAGTCACTATTTTAGGGCTAAAATGATAACAGAAATGTGAAACCTTTTATACCTTAATCTTAATTATTGTGAAACATCCAAGTGGCGTCCGCTTTCTGAACAAGAGCCGCCAAGGCTACACTTGATGCAGTTGCACTACTAAGTGCACAACAAATCGCTGCTCGTGCCTTTTTTCTTCCGACTTTGGCAGATCACCCCATGCCATTTCGCAAACTGGCTGGCCAAATTCCAAAAATCAAAGAAAAGATCGGACATTGGCCGGTCAATTTACGCTTTGGCCGATTTTGGATTTTAGCCGTAACGTATATATGTTGTAAGAAGAGACAAAGAGCCGTAAACAGGGTTGGGGTACCAGTTGGTAACTCTTTTCAACTGCAGATGAGAAAAAGGAGGAAATTAACAGCAGGCACACGAGGGTACAAAACATTGTGGTGCTTCGCCAAGGAAAAAAAATAGGGCGAGGCGATCAGTCCTTCCAGCTGTAGTGCAGCTTCACAAATGAACGACAACCTACGGTGGTTTGCAGCTTTTTATACAGTTGAGAGCTCTGGAGGAGGAAGCAAAAGCTGGGTCACATGTCTTCTGGCTGGCAAGCATCCAAGCTGCTGTTGAAAACTGAGAAATGGTCAGTGACAGCGCCCCCTCTCTGTTCAGTGTGGTATTGCATACAATGTCAGAGCTCTGCAAGACGTTCCCTATGCGCACAGGCTGCTGAAAGTATGTTGTGATGGACGGCTGGGGATCTTGCCCGGTCGGGAGGTCCTTTTGAGGAAATGACCTGGGGAGTGAACATATCACCAGCAATACTTCCCTCGGAACACGAGAGGGCAGCCCTCCTGGTTTACATCGGGGCCACGGAACTGGAGCTTAGAAGCTCAACCCTGCAGGGTCCGTGGCCACCACCAAGGGGCCTTGGCATGCAGCACTTCCACCACAACCAGAAGTGCTGCCGGGTGTTGATCGGGAATTACCTGGAGCACATCCGGGTGCAGCATAAAGGAGGCCACCTCACTCCACTCGAGGTGGAAGAGGACAGAGCTTGCGAGAGAGGAGTGGAGGCAGCAGAGAAGTAAAAAATAAGTCGAGAAGGACTGAGCCTTGTGAGTGTATTGTGGCCGTGTTGTGTTGAAAAGAAGGAGCAGAACATAATAAACGTGTGTGCTGTGGACATTCTGAGTCTGTCTGTCTGTGTTCCAGGCGTCTTTCCACAATGTACAGTAGATAATTATTATTCCTTGTACATTTGTTATCGGTATCATTATTTGACAACTGTTTTGGACTGTGTGGTAGTGCTGCCTGCAATAAAGGACACCTGTTGGCACCGTTCCTCTCGCCTGTGTCTCTCAATTACTTGCTGGTAGGTTTGGTCAAAAATACAAGACACCCTTGGCATTGTTATGTTTAAATCAGGGTTGCTACCTTAAGTTTTGTTTGCCTGTTGCTATTTCTTGTATTTGTCATGTTTCAGCCAGATTCCCCTCAAAGTCTCTTTTTGCTTATTGTGATTTACAGGATTTTTTGACCATTCACCATCTTTTGACAATTCTTTAGATTTCGTATTGGGATTTTGATGATTGTCTATTTTGAGGACATCGTCTTCTGAGTTGTTGTGCTCTTCAGAGCTTCACTGTTTAAGAGCATTTTGTACAACATTTTTTTTTATTTATAAAGCATCTGGACTCCTGCCAGGTGCCCTATAAAAGGAGCCAGTCACCATCATTCAACGGCTAGAGTCGGGAGGAGGAAGACTAAGCTCTGGAGGAGGAGTGGAGGCGGAAGGACTGTGGCAGGGGCTGGTGCTGGACTGTATTTACAGAAATAAACAGTGTGCTATGTGGCAAAGTCAAGTCCTGCCCGTCTGTGTCAGGGACAGGGCAACTGTAAGCGCCCCGGGCTTCACAGCATCTACAGATTCAGTTACTGCCATTTATGTTTGTGTGTTTTTATATAATTGATTTAAATCATTTCTTCTCCACTTTGTCTGTTGTTCTGTGTCATTTTGTTGATAATATTTTAATTATATTATTTAATTGTATTTATTTGTTTATGGCTGACCTGCTATCTTGATCAAATATATCACCAAAAGCCTGGTGACACATAACTATATCATCCAGGAAAGGGTCAAGCGTTATAACCTTCCTTAAACCTCGGGATCTATTCTCTCCAACAAGTGAGTTGTTGTTGTGGGGTACAGAATCTGTACATTTTGGTTTATATCTCCATTATATTTTGTTCAAGGCAAGACAAGAAATGAACTACATTCAGGACAAATCAAGGCATGTCTTCTTCCCAGTTATATCTCACTTTTAAAACAGCTGTTCCACCAATGAAAGGAAGACATGCTGGTGGCTCAGGTTATCAATTACTTTTTAACCTAAGAAAGGATGGACATCTAATTACTTTACAGCCTGGGAAAGGAAGACGTAGATACACCTCAGAGAACATAAAGAAAGTTTTATTGTTTGGGAAAACAGACAGTGAATCCATTCATCATATTGACAGCCAGCCAATCAGAATATCTAACAATCACATCTTGCAAAACCCTCTGGTAGAATTTTAGAATAAATATGCCTCTTCTGAGGAGCGATATAGTGAGTAAGGAAGGAGGGAGAAAGACGTCAGAGGAGAACAGAGCGACGTCAACGTGAAGCTGTTTCCGTCTGGTCGTTTGAAAAGCATCATGAACAACAACGAGTGCTAAGATCACAAGCCGCCTGTGACATTCATCCTTGTCATCTTTACTTTTTCGTAAGCTTTTTCTAAAGATTATATATATTTCCAGACTTTATTATCAGTCCTATTTTCTATTATTCTTTGATCCACTAGGTATTATTATTATTCCTGTAATAAATAGCATGCTGCTTTTAACTTTCTATGCTTTGTTTTAATGTCTAGAGTGATTGGAGTAATATGGTGGATTTCTTTGAGCACCAGGGGCCTCATGCATAACGCCTTGTGTAGAACTCACAGTATAACATGGTGTACAGACAAAAGCAGAAATGTGCGTACGCACAAAAAAAATCCAGATGCATAAATCTGTGCAAACGCCAACTTCCACATTCTTCCGCTCCATAAATCCTGGTCAGTGTGAAAAGTAACGCACGTGCATGCGCCTGCTGCCACTCCCCAAACTCCTCCCAGAATTACACCTCTTTGAATATGCAAATCAATATAAATAGCCCTTAAGCTCAGCGTTCTGGGAAAAGACAAAAGCACGGGGGGAAAATAGAAGGATTTCAGCGAATACCAAGTGGAGGCAAAGAAAAACGTACTATTTGTTGGTTTAAACAGTGGTATAATCAACAAAAGGAAGTTGATCGAGTGACATAGCGTGTCGGAGAAACTCGAAAGCTCAAGTTCACAAAGTCTCACAGTACCCGAAATAAAAAACAAGTTGTCAGATATCAAAGTCACCGTGAAAAGGAGAGTTGTAGCCCACCATCTGAGTGTCATATGAAAGCTTATTAGGGTACAGAGAAAAGAAAAATAAATAGGCACACAGTGGGGAAAAAAGCTTGAAATGTCAACTTTAACCTTGAAATTTCCACTTTAATAACGTAGTTTATTTTGTCATTAAAGTAGAACATCATAAACTTCATCTTAAAATCGTTTATTTTACTAGTTTCTCAAATCCCATCGTAACTAAAGTAGCACGTTAAATGCTTTGTTTTGTATGTGTTTTCTGCTATGTGCTCTATGTGTGTGAATCACTACGTGCTTCTTAAACGGGCTTTCTCTTCCTTCGACAGGACACAGAATCCGTTACATTTGTGATATTACAGCTGTCTGAAAAACTAAAATGCTGAGATGTATACGTGATATCATTTTCATGATGATAGGAATGAAAGCATGTTATTAAACATGGGAACACGGTGGCGCAGCGATAGTAACGAGCTGGTGCCCCATCCAGAGATTGTTTCTACCTCACACAAGATGCTTGCTGCGTGCCGTGCGTGACCTTCGATGAAATTCTTTATTGTAGCAGTACTGTCTCTTTCAAATGTACTAATCCCCAATTCCTGTCCTTCCTTTTCTTTCTCCATGTAACCAATTGCCACACAATCATCTCTGTAATAGACGTTAAGCCATCTGTAAGCTTAGAATGCCGATTCTTCAAAACTTTCAAGGAACATTGAAATACCTTCGTGGTACATGTTTAATTATTCTATCCGTTTATCCTTCCAGGGTCGTGCCAGTCCTAGCAAGAATACAGCGCGAGGCAGGAACAATCGAGGCGCCAGCTCCTCGCTAGCGCTGCGACACCGTGTCCTCACATGTTTAATTATTAACAATATGGATTATGTAAATAATGTTAACATTTTATCTGTACAATGTAATAAACATATTTTTCTGCATTTCATCTTAAAAATGATATCATCTTCATATGTAAATACGCACTTTATAAAGTGGCTCAGGTTGTGCAATATTATAACTGTAATGCAAGTTTACAGTGAGGTGATTGTACTTATAAGTACAAACAGTTCTACAAGGAGCACTTGATGGACTGATTGAGTCCATTTACAGTTCTTGGGATGAAACTGTTTCTGAACCGCGAGGTCCGAACAGGAAAGGCTCTGAAGTGTTTGTCATATGAGAGCAGTTCAAATAGACAGCATGGCTGAGGCAGCGTGTGCTTGATGCTGTATACTGATAATTCTCTTTCCGATCAGCTGCTGTAGAGCACACTCAAATACAGTGGGATAAATACTTGAGAGTAACAACGCTAAAGTAGCCATGGTATTTGTAATAGTTTGGCCATTCCGTGGACCATTATATTGTTACAGGTTAATTACAATCGATTGCCTTAAACTAATAATCAATATGCAGTTAATTTCAGTGTATTTGATAAAGCCACATCAGGAATGTGGATCTATAAAAGAAAGGGAAACAACACTGGAACAATACCACTGCTTTGACGACTGGGTGCCGGCAGTTTGCAAAACCGAGTGGAGAACTTGCATACGCCAAGCATTTAGCTGGTGTAAAAATGTGCGTGGCTTTACGCGAAGTTTAGGTTTTATACATCGCGATGTGAGCATGGAAATGGGCTTACGCAACATTTTTGTGCATATGCATCGTTTATACATGAGGCCCCTGGTGCAGCCGGAGGTTTACCATACGCTCTGTGCGGCAAGGTTTATTAAGGCTGAGGGTGAGAGCTCCACCCAAACGTAGGGAACAGGACGTAAAGTAAGACGTTCTTGGCTGATAAATGGCCAATAGTCAAGAGTGCTGAGCTTTTGTATGTTTAAATGTATTCTTGTAGACCAAAAGTAATATTTAGGCCTGAGATATCATTAAAACATCATATGTTGTTTGTGCCGATAATAAGTAAATCCCTTGAGGTGCTGAGAGAGTGACAGGCTGTGTTATTCCTAAGTGTTCATTTATACTTCACGCTACGAACGCGTACGCATGCACATCATGGCTGCCACGCATTCTCAGCATTCATTTGACACATCCTCTGTGCAGGTCCTCAGAAATTAACGCGAAGCGTGCACGAGTTGCAGTACCAGCAAAAAGTCAGGGGGCGCAGTGTTATAAAAGCTGGAATGTGACATCAGTGTCTCTTTTTACTATCTACATGTGACAGAAAGCCGATATGCAGATCCTACGAGATCGATGTGCGTGCTTCGATGTTTGATGAATGATTCAATGTGGTGAAGCAAAATGCCAACATACAGATGCATTCGTGGTGCTTTTATATTCAAGCGTTGCATATTCCCGATCGTAATGACACGATACATTTTAAAAGTCTCACATACCATCTTTTGCGTCGTCTTTATTTTCTGGGGCTTCCTCCTGTTCTGACAGCACATAGATCACCACACAGAACACATTATATGTATGATTTTCCAACTCATTAAGAATCCTTAGATTTATACTTGATATCACTTTCATAATGAAATGCATTAAAATATGTATGTTACATTTTACAGATAAATCGTTAATTTTGTTTAAATACTGTTAAGGAGGGTGTGTTCCAACTACAGAGGGATCACACTCCTCAGCCTCCCTGGAAAAGTCTATTCGGGGGGTTCTGGAGAGGAGGGTCCGTAGGATAGTCGAAGCTTGGATTCAGGAGGAACAGTGTGGTTTTCGTCCTGGTCGCGGAACAGTGGACCAGCTCTACACCCTTAGCAGTGTCCTGGAGGGTGCATGGGAGTTCGCCCAACCAGTCTACATGTGTTTTGTGGACTTGGAAAAGGCGTTCGACCGTGTTCCTCGGGGAATCCTGTGGGGGGTGCTCCGGGAGTATGGAGTACCGGACCCCCTGATAAGGGCGGTTAGGTCCCTGTACAACTGGTGTCAGAGCTTGGTCTGCATTGCCGGCAGTAAGTCGAACCCGTTTCCAGTAAGAGTTGGACTCCGCCAGGGCTGCCCTTTGTCACCGATTCTGTTCATAACTTTTATGGACAGAATTTCTAGGCGCAGCCAGGGTGTTGAGGGGGTCCGGTTTGGTGGACTCAGGATTGGGTCACTGCTTTTTGCAGATGATGTTGTCCTGTTTGCTTCATCAGGCCGTGATCTTCAGCTTTCTCTGGATCGGTTCGCAGCTGAGTGTGAAGCAGCTGGGATGGGAATCAGCACCTCCAAATCCGAGACCATGGTCCTCAGCCGGAAAAGGGTGGAGTGCCCTCTCAGGGTTGGGAGCGAGATCCTGCCTCAAGTGAAGGAGTTCAAGTATCTTGGGGTCTTGTTCATGAGTGAGGGAAGAATGGAGCGTGAGATCGACAGGCGGATCGGTGCGGCATCCGCAGTAATGTGGGCTCTGCATCGGTCTGTCGTGGTGAAAAAGGAGCTGAGCCATAAGGCAAAGCTCTCAATTTACCGGTCGATCTATGTTCCTACCCTCACCTATGGTCATGAGCTATGGGTAGTGACCGAAAGAACGAGATCGCGAATACAAGCGGCTGAAATGAGTTTCCTCCACAGGGTGTCTGGGCTCTCCCTTAAAGATAGGGTGAGAAGCTCAGTCATCCGGGAGGGACTCAGAGTAGAGCCGCTGCTCCTCCGCATCGAGAGGAGTCAGATGAGGTGGCTCGGGCATCTGATCAGGATGCCTCCTGGACACCTCCCTGGTGAGGTGTCCCGGGCACGTCCAACCAGGAGGAGGCCCCGGGGAAGACCCAGGACACGCTGGAGGGACTATGTCACCCGGCTGGCCTGGGAACGCCTTGGGATTCTCCCGGAAGAGCTAGAAGAAGTGGCCGGGGAGAGGGAAGTCTGGGCATCTCTGCTCAAGCTGCTGCCCCCGCGACCCGACCTCGGATAAGCAGAAGAGAATGGATGGTTGGATGGATGGGGGTGACACGGTGGCGGAGCGTTAGCACTGCTGTCTTGCAGGGAGTCACGTCCCTGGTGTTCCCTGCCTGGAGTTCTCATGTTTTCTTGCTGGTTTTCCACAGTGGGCTCTGGATTCCTTTCAAAGATATGCAGATTCGGTTACACTAAAATGATGCCAGTGTATGTGTGTGCTTGTATTCACCTTGCGATGAGCTGACACCCCTCCAGAGATTGTTTCTGCCTCGTGCCCAATACTACCTGGAATGGGCACATCCCTTGATTGATGGATTTAACCATTAAACATCCTTTTCAGAGATAAGGTGTCATCGGAATTTAATGGGTGTTCCAGGCAATTCACAACACAGCAAAGCCAAACCTGTTCTCATTGTGATGATATCTCGTACTGCCACCTGGTGGATTTTTCCAGATTTATGTAAAGTGCAAGTATAAATAGTACAACGCTTGTGTAGCAGAAGGGTCAGCTGGAGCATGCGTTGCGTCATGTGAAGTATAAACCTGGCCTAAGGCACTTGTGTGGTTTAAAGTGGCAGAGGTTAACCAGCTGTGTGTCTGTCATTCATGGGGCACTGTTGTGGTTAGGGTCTGTGTGTAAACTTAGCCTTGAAGAAAACATTTAAAGGGTAAGTAGGGGGAAATACTACGATAATACAGTTGTCTACATAGTAGCCTGAAAAACTCCAGATGTATATAGCGCCTCAAGATGGATGGCTCACACACACCTGCTCTTGGGGGGCAGTCTAAGGGCTCAACTGAGGGTAAGACATAGATTAGGGGGTTTGATGAGCTGCACTAACGCCTTTTAATCCTCTTTCACAGACCACCAGAAGGGAAGTCCAACTAAAGCTCCACCAACTGCCCCCACCAGACCACACCCTCCTACTTACCTCACTTCCGCCAAGGACCCGCCCTCTTCCTGCCCTCCACCCTCTCACTTCGCCTTCCAACTCAGTCTTAGTTTGGACTCAGTCTTGTATGATTGCTCTGCAGTTTGCCAATCCTCTTGTTTTGTTCAATATACAAGAAGATCCCCCAAACCTTCTTCTTTCTCTGTTTTGTCTTTTTACACGGAGCAGGACGAGTGTTTGCAAGTAGCACCCGGCTTTGGAAATGTGCCTCATTGAGTTGAAAGTCAGCTGCAGACATTTAAAGCTGAACTATCGATTATCAATGGAAAAATCTTTCATAATTTAAGTGCATTGAGTGTATTTTAACAAGCCTGTAATTATACAGTAAAATGATTATATTTCATGAATAAGTTATGAATAGTCACATAATAAATACAGTACAACCAACAGTCGTAAAACAATAAACACTTAACAACTGTTACCTACAAGGTCAGTAGGTCACTCCACCACACAGTTTGGTTTGTGACCACTGATGATAAAACACTTTGCTCTCGTTCAGCAGAAGTTTAATTGTTTTGATTTTTGGGCCAATTTGGATGCTGAGTTTTCCTTAGCTTCTTTCCTAAAGACAGCATTAGGCAACATAGGTGGCTGCTTGTTGAGGGAGGGGAAGGGGTCATCGTCACCCCAGGGACACCGTTTATGAAAGTTAACTAGTGTGCACTCTGGAATCTCCCCTGCCATGCTATGGACATCAAGGGGTGCCATTTTGGAAACTCAAGGAGTTGTGTGATGCGAACACTAATGAGTACTTCCTCCCCATCCTCAAAGTCAAATAATATTGAAAATCACACCAAGGGGTACCATTTACAAAACTCAATGGGCACCCAGGGTGAACTCCCACATCACCCTCATACTTTAATAATATTAAATGAGTACCGTGGACACCAAGGGGCATGTGATTTGATCATCAAGGGGGACCCATCCCATCCTCAAACTCGAAAAATATTGAATGCACACTATGGATACCAAGGGGTACCATTTACAAAACTCAATGGGCACCAAGGGTGACCTCCCACATCACCCTCATATTTTAATAATATTAAATGAGTACCGTGGATGCCAAGGGGCATCTGATTTGGACATCAAGGGGGACCCATCCCATCCTCAAACTCTAAAAATATTGAATGCACAATATGGACACCAAGGGGTACCATTTACAAAACTCAATGGGCACCAAGGGTGAACTCCCACATCACCCTCATACTTTAATAATATTAAATGAGTACCGTGGACACCAAGGGGCATGTGATTTGATCATCAAAGGGGACCCATCCCATCCTCAAACTCAAAAAATATTGAATGCACACTATGGACACCAAGGGGTACAATTTTGGAAACTCAAGGGTCATGCGATCTGGACACTGAAGAGGACCCTTCCTCCTGTCCTTGCAGTCTATTAATATTGAATCTATGCTATGGACACCTAGGAGTGCCATTTATGAAACTCAATGGGCACATGGTCCAGACACAGAGGGAGACCCCCCACATCCCTGTTGTACTCTAATAGTATTGAATTATGTGCTATGGACCCCACCTGGGACATGTCCCGTCCTCAAAATCTAATAATAATTCTTTACATTTATATAGCGCTTTTCTCACTACTCAAAGCGCTCAGCAATTGAAGGTTAAGGGCCTCGCTCAAGGGCCCAACAGAGCAGAGTCCCTATTGGCATTTACGGGATTTGAACCGGCAACCTTCCAATTGCCAGTGCAGATCCCTAGCCTCAGAGCCACCACTCCACCTATGAAATTTAATAATATCAGATGCACACTATGGACACCAAGGGGTACCATTTTGGAAACTCAAGGGTCGTGTGATCTGGACACTGAGGAGGACTCATACCCCTGTCCTTGCAGTTTATTAATATTGAATCTAGGCTATGGACACTGTCACACATGTGCGCTTAGGAGGCAGTCAACAAGCCCTGAGGTGAGTGAAACATCGCAAGATGAAGGGTTGATTTATGATACTAACGTCTCTCTCTCTCATCAGACCAAAAGAAGAAAAATAATCCAGCGCACTTACCTCACACACTTCCGGATTCACAAGATGGCTGCCAAACGTCACTTCCTCATCCGACTCCCACTGATGACGTCACGCCCTGTCTTCCATTGATGACGTCACTTCCGGCTTCCTCTTGATGTCACGTCTGGTCTCCCGAAGATGATGTCACTTCCGCAATAACATCCCTTCCGGTCTCCTCTTGATGACATCATCTCCTGCCACATCATTTCCGCCAGCCATTTTGTTCCTCTATAAAAACGCTATTTCTCAATTTCATTTGGTCAGTTTCTGTTTTTGAGTACACTGATCAATCTTTTTCAATTATTTCTTTACTTTGTCCATTGGACATTATACGGTGATGGTCCCTAACTCTTTTCTGTTGTGGAAATCCTTTTCATGTACTACAACACCTAGGAGTGCCACTTATAAAACTTAATGGGCACATGCTCCAGACACCAAGGGAGACCCCGCACATCCCTGTTGTACTCTAATAATATTGAATTATGTGCTATGGTCACCAACTGGAGACCCGTCCCATCCTCAAAATCTAATAATATTAAATGCACGTTATGGACACCAAAGATTGCCATTTAGGAAACTCATTGGCCGCATGCTCCAGAAACAGAGGGAGACCCCCCACATCCCTGTTGTACTCTAATAGTATTGAATTATGTGCTAAGGACAAAAACTGCAGACATGTCCCATCCTAAAAATCTAATAATATTAAATGCACACTATGGACACCAAGGAGTGCCATTTATGAAACTCAATGGCTGCATGCTCTGGACACAGAGGGAGACCTCCTCTGTCCCCATCATAGTCAAATAATGTTAAATTACATGCTATGGACACCAAGGGGCATGTGATTTGGACATCAAGGGGGACCCATCACATCCCCAAAGTCTAATTATATTGAATGCACATTACGAACACCAAGGGGTGCCATTTTGGAAACTCAAGGGTCACGTGATCTGGACACTTGAATATATGCTATGGACACCTAGGAGTGCCATTTATGAAACTCAATGGGCACATGGTCCAGACACCAATTGAGACCCCTCAAATTACTGTTGTACTCTAATAATATTGAATTATGTGCTATGGACCCATCCCATCCTCAAAATCTAATAGTATTAAATGCACGCTATGGACAATAGGAGTGCCATTTATGAAACTCAATGGCCGGATGCTCCAGACACAGGGAGAGACCTCCCATGCCCCCCTCATAGTCTATTAACATTGAATTATGTCCTATGGACACCAAGGGGCACATGATTTGGACACCAACAGGGACCCGTCCCATCCTTCAAGTCTAATAATATTAAATGCACACTATGGACACCAAGGAGCACCATTTATGAAATTAAATGTGCGTGCACTCTTGGTACCATCTAAGGCTTCCTTTGGGCATCGACTGACACTGGATCCCAGTAGTTTATTTCTTCTGTGGTCGGTAATGGCTGGAATTTTGTGTGACTCTGCTCCTTCACTCACTGGCTTTAGTGTATTCATTACAGTTTACTCCCATTACTATTGTTTGAAGAATTAAGAACTTCTATTTCAGACCCCGTTTTACATTTACATTTATTTGCATGGCGGACGCCTTTATCCAAAGCGACTTACGAAAGAGGTCAACATGGTCGAGTAAACATCACTTTGAGGGACCAGGTGTTACAGGACAAGGGTGAAGAGCTCAGAACAAACAAAAGGCTCAGTAAAGAGGACAAAGAGCTTCCAGATGGGAACCAAAGCAACTCGTGAACTTTCGCAGCTGCACTATTGAAGGTATCCTGACCGGATGCATCACAGTGTGGTTTGGTGACCTGACTTGGCTGGAACTCCTCCAGAGGACTGTCCATACAGTTTCTAAGATCATTTGGGCTGACCTTCCACAGCTTCATACCATCTACTCAACTGGATGTCTGAGGAGAGCAGAATTCATCATCTCTGAAGATAGCAACCCAGCTCATCCCCTGCTTTCACTTCTGACCATATGGTGTCATAGCAACAACCTCTCCCTGAATGTCGAGCAATCTCAGAAAGAACAAAGGCAGTCACACTCCACTCCACATCCATGGCTCCCCTGTCCAGACAGTTAGACAGCTTCGGGTTCCTGGCTGACCAGATCACAGATTGCTTTTCATGGTCAGCCAACACAATCTGCATAGTCAATAAGGCTTAGCAAAGCCTGCATTTCCTGAAGAGTCCAAAGAGTTTTCAGGTAGGAACCAAAACACTCGTGAACTTTCACCACTATACTATTCAAATTATCCCGACCAGATACATCACACTGTGTTTTGGTAACCTGACTTGCCAGGATCACCAACTCTTCCAAAGTATTGTCCAAACAGTTTCTAAGATCCCTGGGGCTGACCTTCCACAGCTTCATACCAGCTACTCAACCAGATGTCTGAGTAGAGCTGAATCTGTCATCTCTGAAGACAGCCACCCCGCTCATCCCCTGTTTTCACTTCTGACAATATGGTGCCATAGCAACAACCTCTCCATGAATGTCACCCAATCCAATGACATCACTGTTGACTTGAAAAAGAACAAAGGCGGTCATGCTCCATGGCACATCCAATGCTTCCCTGTCCAGACAGTTAGGCAACTTCAGGTTCCTGGGGGTCCAGATCACTGACTGCCTATTGTGGCCGGTCAACACCAACTGCATACTCAAGAAGGTTCAGCAAAGACTTTTTTTTTCCTGAGGATGCTAAAGAGTTTTGGAATGGGAACCAAAACACTCATGAACTTTTCCTGCTGCATTACTGTGGATGCATCACGGTGTGGTTTGGTAGCCTGACTTGCCAGGACCACAAATTCCAACATTTCAGAATTACAGAGTTACATGACATGGACTGCAATTCCCAGCAGCCCTGGCAGTACTGCACCATTGAGAAGCTTTTTGCCGCAAAGGCTGCAAAGAGAAAGAAAATGAGGCGCTGGATGTAAAAGGGAGCCGTAAGAAGTCGGCAGGATCGCGACCATCTTGTGCATTTGTATTGTCTCCAGTTTCACCCCCACAACAATTCAATTAAATTACAACTGCATACACTCTGAGGATTACAGTTTCACAAAGTGTTCTTTCCCGTGTCTGTTCATGTGGCTTCATCTGAGTTGGAAAACATCTCCTTCTAAGGAGCGCTCCCAACTTGTGCAACTCTTCACTTACAACTGCGTCACAGTAAGACAAAACTAATATATTTAACCATTAGTTTCACCAGAACTGGGCTGTGTCGTGAATGATTGCCGTTAATCGTTTTGTGCCCAGTGTTTCCTCGAAATTCTTGTTTCGTCTGTGTTAATTAATTAATGACCACCATTGGGGTTATTTGGGTGGGTTTCTGCATGCACAATGTTTGTTTCATTGGTTTGTTCTTCGTTTATTATTTATTTTGATTAAACATCTTTGTGTGTGTGTGTGAATGCGTGTGTCTGTCTATTTGTGTGTACGACCCGAGTCAAGGCTTGGTGTGTTCCTGGGATCCCCAAAATAAACTAAACAAAAGACTGTTATAAAAATTATAAAACAGTGTGAATCTAAGCACCCTGCGGGTGCTGCAAAACCATCTACTCCATCAGATGTAACTGAGGAGAGCTGAATCCACCAGTTCTGACGACAGCCTCCCAGTTCACCCCCAATTTTCACCCTTTCTGTCTTCTAGAAGGTGCTACCAGAGTCTCACCCCTCTCTGCACCTGATTGAAGGGGCAGCTTCTTCCCCCAAGTGGCAAAGTCACTGATCTCTTAAATCTTACATGGGCTGTGCTGTACCCACCTGCTGGTTTATGTCAAATTGTGCTCTACTTTACATCTACATTTTTATTTACTCTTACGAGGGTTGTCTGGGTTCCACGCGGAATCACTCGAAATAAGTAGCCAAGGATTTTTTTTTCTATTTTTCTCATGTACTTCGATCCTTTTTAAACTTTTTCCAAGTATTCACCGCCAACATCAATGCACTTTTGGGCTCTTCTGACCCACGCCACAAAACACTCGCGAAAGTCCTCGATTGGCCATTGTTGAACTTGTCAAGGAAAAACTTGCACCATTCCACGCGAGCTTGCTTTTGTTCCACAGTCAGCAGCCTTGGAACCCATCGGGCACATTTCTTTGTAAAGCCAAGATCTCGTCGAATGATGGTGTCAACAGCATACCGGGTCATCCCAAGTTCCAGGGCAATTTTCCTGATGGTCACACGACCATCTTCTTCCAGGAACTCCTTCACACGATCAGCATTTCTGCCATCAGTTGAACTTCGCAGTTTTGGTTCACGTTCTTCATCGTCAAAGTTGAAGTGGCCTGTGCTGAAGCGCTGGAACCACTTAAAAACCATCGTCTTCTTTGGAGCATTCTTCTTGAAGATGCGAGAAAGTTTTTGGCAGCACTCTTTAGCTGTTAAACCATCAGAGAAGTCGTAAAAAATCATCACTCGAAAGTCACGCACGCACGGAGTCGGGAGCTTCACCGCCAGCGCCGGCTGCGCACTCTCAGTTCGTTTGCTTCTCGTGTTCATTCTGAAGGAAAAGAGGGAGCAAAACATCTGAACAAAAACATGCAACCACTTGAATAATCCCTCTACACAGCAGAACAGGTTTCGACAGGCTGACACTCGACAAACGATAAAATTCCGCGCAGAACCCAGACAACCCTCATATTTACTGTATTTATTTATCTTCAGCTACTCTAATTTATTTACTGTGTTCATTTATACGTCATCATCTTATTGTCTTATCATTTATTAATCCCTGTACTTATTTCCCTGCCCACCTGCCCCTCCTCACCACAACTGTGGCACACAAAATTCACTACGCTCTTGCATTGTGTAGGTGACAACAAAGGTCTCTATTCTTTAATCTAATCTAACAAAATGCCAGCTAGTTACACTTCCTTGGTTATGAGGACCTAAGAACCTTTACACAAGAACATAAGAAATTTGACAAACGCGAGGAGACCATTCAGTCCATCAGGCTTGTTTGTTTAACTGATAGCTAATCTGTCCCGCTATTTCTTCCAGATCCTTCTTGAAGGTTGTCAAGGTTTCTGCTTCATCTCCGTGTCTATGTAGTTTATTACAGATATACCACTGAATATCATCAGCATAAAAATAATAAAGAGATGCCTTTGAAAGACTGAATGGTTCCTGGTAAAAGTCAGGTCAGGTCAGGTTGGGGAGCATGCACTGGTACAGAGTGTTGCAGCACCCACCACACGGCGAAACAGCTTGGGATCCTGGTTGGCAATCCCAAACGCCCCCCCAGGGCAGGCCCGTAGTCCAGTCCCACCCTCCAGAAATGACCCTCTATCTGCTGTAATCAGGCATTACTTGGGCATCCTGTTGGCCTGGTCCAGGCACTTGGGTCCTCAACAATGAGGGTCCTGTGAGCCGGATCACCCTCGGGTAATGGCGCCACATGGTTGTAGTGCCGTAATTGACGCTCCCTTCACAATGCAGGTTATGTGCCTCATTCGGGACTCCATGAGCAACACAAAGTCACACCACCCGGTACCCAAGGATTCTCTGAAGAGACACAGTACCAAAGGAGTCCAGTCTTCATTTCAGGTCACTGGATAGCGTCCATGTCTCACAACCATATAGGGAGCACCAGGACTCTAAAGACTTGGACCTTCATCCTTTTGCAGATATCGGGAGCGCCACACACCCCTTTCCAGCAACCTCATGGCCCCCCATTCTCCCCCAATCCGTCTACTGACTTCACAGGTAGAGTCACCAGAGACATGAATGTCACTGCCGAGGTAAGTAAATCTCTCGATGAGATCAACGCTCTCTCTGCAGACAGACACACTGCTGTGCCCAAGAGGACATTAAAGGCCTGGATCTTAGTTTTTATCAGGACACTCGCAAGCTCAGACACTAAGACTCCTTACTCAGTCTCTCGAGAGCCCCCATCAGAGCCTCCATTGACTCTATGAAGACCACAGTATTGTCAGCAAAATCAAGATCAGTGAATCTTTCTTCACCAACAGATGCCCCACATCCGCTGGACCCCAAAATCCTGCACCAACACCCAGTCCATGCCAGCATTGAATAGAGTAGGAGCAGAACAGACCACTGACGGACCCCAGAATTAAGTGGGAAAAATGCAGGGGTTCTGCCTCCACTCTGTACAGCACTCACAGTACCAGTGTACAGGTTTTATATACAGTAATCACTCACTTATCGCGGGAGATAGGTTCCAAGGCCGACCGCGATAACTGAATTTCCGCGAAGTAGGGACACTATATTTATTTAATTATTTAACGTGTATTTGGACGTTTTTAAACCCTCCCTGTATTGTTTACAATCCACCTTTTACTCTATTAATAACAGGGACAACTGCTAAGCAATATGAAATCGGTAGACAAGTTTACACTTACTGTATAGCGAAGTACACGTAGCAGCTTGTAGGCGGTCATGACGTCGTCGACCTTGTTGCAAAGATTCCTAAAGCAGATTCCATCCAGACTACTGCCTTATCACGTCCACTTGCAACTCGTTTTGCGCCCTGGTTAAAGGACACTGCAGTGGTGTAGCTGTTCCCTTCCTTCAACATATCCAAAACTTTTACCTTTTCTGCAATCATTTGCATCTTCTGTTGGCGCTTGGACACGGCCCCTGAAGCAGGAGCACGTTAATGCTGAATGAGTGAGATGAGACTTCCTGGTTAATGCAGCACTCCGTCGCTGAGCCAATCAGCAGCACACAGGAACTTAACTGCGTGCTCTGATTGGGTAGCTTCTCAGCCACCCGCCAGTAGCATCTCTTGTATGAAATTAACTGGGCAAACCAACTGAGGAAGCAAGTACCAGAAGTAAAAAGACCCATTGTCCGCAGAAACCCGCGAAGCAGCGAAAAATCCACGTTATATATTTAGATATGCTTACATATAAAATCCGCAAAGTCATGAATCCGCGAAAAGTGAACCGCGAAGTAGCGAGGGATTACTGTATATAATATACTAGAGGGCTTCTCCCCCTGCTCGCTTTGCTCACCAACTCCCCCAAGGCCTGCACTATGCGCCAGTATATGTGGATTTCACTTTCTCCAAACAACAAATCTTTAAATTCCCGCGGATACGCCTCTTCATTGGGAAGAAACACACTACTGTTCCCTGATGGCAACACAAATTAGACGATCTACAAGTCTCCGACTTAAAGTTTAAATCCGAACAATATATTCAATCTCTTTTCGCTGTTCCGTTATTTCATGGAGTAATAATTTCTATTTGTTAGCATTAGATAGATAGATAGATAGATAGATAGATAGATAGATAGATAGATAGATAGATAGATAGATAGATAGATAGATAGATAGATAGATAGATAGATAGATAGATAGATAGATAGATAGATAGATAGATAGATAGATACTTTATTAGTCCCAAGGGGAAATTCACAATGGGTTCTTTACTATCAGATTATTCAGTCTTTCGAATTGTAATACTGCCATTATCTCTAACCTGCTCTGTATGTGTATCGCGCCAACGTTTTTGAATTCGTTACGACGTTCTACTTTGTCATCTACTCTTGTCTTTTATTTCCGGCCTGGGGCTTGGTTAAATCTCTCTGAAAAAGTCTTGTCTCGTCCCAGAATAAAAAGTTTCACCTCGTCCCAGGATTTTTTTATTATAATGCGATTTATTTATATACTAGTCATTTAGCCCATTACAATAACGGGCGCTAGAACAGTAATGCATAAACATTAGTAGGAACAGTCTATATTAAATGGCAAGGGACTTTGACCTCATTCTGTTTGTTGGTCGTATTTTTCTTTCTTTCAGCCTTTCTTTTGTTGATGTTTACTTGCTGAGCTGACTGTTCTTCGTGGGCTGCCGCCGTGTATTGTGTGTCTTTAATTTTCTGTTACTGTAATACTGTCTTGTATGTCCGCTGGCTTGAACATCCGTAATATACCTTTAATTTTCTCTGGCGGTAATACAGGCGTGTGCGTCGGTAATATGCCTTTAATCTCCTCTGACAGTAATACTGGCTTGTATGTGGCTATAATATGCGTCACTGTATTGTGTACCTTTAATTTCCTCTCGCAGTAATACTGGTTTGTATTTCCGTAAAACGCCTGTAACTTTCTCTCACAGTAATATTGCGCATTGCACCGTGCCTACTTCACAAGAAGACACACACACACGGACACCTGGATGCACACAGGGATTTTGTTAAAGAGGATATTGTGATAAATGGCCGGGAAGCCCCTTCACCACATCTGCCAGGTGGGAAGCCCAGCATCTCCCCCTGGACGCTAGATGGCAGCCTCCCTGGGTTGCAGCGGTGCCTTGGACTCCCCCAGGGCTTCATGGAGGTTGGAGTTCTGTGCAGTTCTGTGGGGTTCCGCAGGCGCCGCCAGGGGGTGCTGCAGCAGGAGCTTCTGGCCCCTTTAGGGCACACCTGGAAGTGCAGCTGGATGTCGCCAATCAAGCACCTGGAGCACTTCCAGGTACGCAATAAAAAGGAGCCAGCAACCACCACTCAGCGGCCAGAGTGGAAGAGGACAAGGTTGCCTGGGAGGAGTGGTGGTGTCAGAGAAGAGAGAGAAGTGCTTTGCTTTACTTGTATGCTTAGTGCTTAGGACTGTGTTGTGTCTGTGGGTACGGGGAAGGCCTGGCCCACAGACGATGAGAAATAAAAGCCTCACGTGTCCAATCTGTGTCGAGTCGGGCACTATATAGTGCCTTTTCTTACAATATACAGTATATTTTTATATATATATATATCCATCTATCCATTTTCCAACCCGCTGAATCTGAACACAGGGTCACGGGGGTCTGCTGAAGCCAATCCCAGCCAACACAGGGCACAAGGCAGGAACCAATCCTGGGTAGGGTGCCAACCCACCGCAGTTACATATATATATAAGTATATAAATGTGTAACTTTCTCTGGCACATGCTCTGAAGTGCTAACTTATTGTGTGGTGATGTAGAAGTAAAGATAAAGTGTTAGACTGCAGCCCCCATCAGAGTGGTAAGAGTGTGGGATTTGGGGGCATTCTGTTATGGTCTCCATAATAAAGAGTATAAAGGGGAGAATAAGGTCACCTTAGGACCCTCTCACGATAAAATGTAAAATTCTAACTCCCCCCCACTTCCATGATGAAGTCTTTGCAGCTACGCCAATGTGACTGAAACTTAAATGTAAGGATCTGTTATAATTGCAGATGTTTTAAGTATATGTAATTAATTTATAAAAAAGAATCTTTTGACGTCTTAATTACACTGAAATTATAACTTACCGATGCTATTGTGGGAAGAGAGCAAGCGTTTAGTTCTGAATGCTATTTTACGAAAGCTGGGAAAATATCTGCAAAAAAAAGAGACCATCAGCTCAGCGTTTCCCAGGAATGAGGTGGCGCAGTGCCCTCGGGTGACTGAGAACTTCATCCAGGGTGACCAAGCCGTACCAAGGGGTCAAATGTCAGGTCCTCAGGCGTTTTCGGCTGAGCGCCTAGCGGGGCTGAGGGTCAGGGTTAACGAAGTGCAGTGTCGACACACCCACGCATCCCGAGAAGAAACCTGTCAGTCATTACGGTCTTCTCGGGGCTCAGGCCCTACAGCTATAAACTTGGCTTAGGAAGCAGGCGGTGGGGTTTTGATGGGGGCGGGCTGGCTTTTTGTATTCGAGCTGTGCGGACCACCAGAGAGAGGAAAAAAAAATAAATAATGCAATACATAATCAATTCAGAAGCTTCCTTAAAAATAACAAATTGCCAAATTTGGAGTGGTGGCCAAGTACCTGCACTTTAAAGCACGAGGTTGCCAGTTCAGTTCTGTTGCCTCACGGTGAGACCCTCATTGGGTCTCTGACTGGAGAAAACATTTGTAATGCGCCTCACACCTCTAACCTGCCTTGGATGAAGATGTCAGCTGAATACAGCCCCTTTAGAAAGACTTCAGACCCCCTCGCTTTTTACACATTTTCTGCTAAAGTCACACCAATTCATTTTTTTCTAACATCACATGACACTCAATACCCTGGAAGGAACCCAGCCACAGGGGATGCACAAACCAGTGTGTTTCTTCGTGCCTGTCCCAAACCCGGATAAATGGGGAGGGTTACATCAGGAAGGGCACCGGTGTAAAATTTTGCCAAATCAACATGCGGAAAACAATACAAATTTGCATACCGGATCGGTCGAGCCCCAGGTTAACAACGACCGCCACCAGTACTGTTGGCCAACAGGGTGCTGGTGGAAATTGGGCTACTGTTGGCCGAAGAAGAAGAAGAAGAGGGGGGAGACATGTCCGGAGGAAGGAGGAGAGGAGGAAAGTAAAGAGAGTGGAACTGTGGGTAGGAACTTTGAATGTTGGTGGTATGACTGGTAAGGGTTAGCAGAGTTAGCAGATACGATGGAGAGAAGAAAGGCTGATATATTGTGCATGCAAGAGACTAAATGGAAGGGGAGTAAGGCCAGGTGGATCAGAGGTGGATTAAAATTGTTCTTTCATGGTGTGGATGGGAGGAGAAATGGAGTAGTGGTTATTCTGAAGGAACCGTATGTCAAGAGTGTTCTGGAGGTGAAAAGAGTGGCAGACAGAGTAAAGATTATGAAGCTGGAAATTGGAGGTGTGATGATGAATGCTGTTAGTGCATATGCACCACAAGTTGGGTGTGCGATGGATGAGAAAGAAGATTTTTGGAGTGAGTTGGATAAAGTGATGAACAGTGTACCCATGGGACAGAAAGTAGTGATTGGAGCGGATTTCAATGGACATGTTGGTGAAGGGAGCAGTGGAGATGAAGTGGTGATGGGTAGGCCTGGTGTCAAGGAGAGGAATGAAGAAGGTCAGAGGATTGTGGATTTTGCCAAAAGGATGGACATGGCTGTGGTGAATACGTAATTTAAGAAGAGGGAGGAACATAGGGTTACATACAAGAGTGGAGGAAGATGCACACAGGTAGATTACATCCTATGCAGAAGAGTTGATCTGAAGGAGATTGAAGACATCAAAGTGGTGGCAGGGGAAAGTGTAGTTAAACAGCATAGGATGGTGGTCTGTAGGATGACGTTGGAGATCAAGAAGAGGAAGAGAGTCAGGGCAGAGCCAAGGATCAAATGGTGGAAGTTGAAAAAGGAAGACTGTAAGGTTGAGTTTAGGGAGGAGGTGAGACAGGTGCTGGGTGGCAGTGAAGAATTACCAGACAGCTGGGAAACTACAGCAGATGTAGTAAAGGTGACAGCAGGAAGGGTGCTTGGCGTGACATCTGGACAGAGGAAGGAGGAAAAGGAAACCTGGTGTTGGAATGAGGAAATACAGGAGAGTATACAGAGGAAGAGGATGGCAAAGAAGAAGTGGGATAGTCAGAGAGATGCAGAAAGTAGACAAGAGTACAAGGAGATAAGGCCAAAGGTGAAGAGAGAGGTGGCGAAGGCTAAAGAAAAGGCATATGCTGAGTTGTATGAGAGGTTGGACACTAAGGAGGGAGAAAAGGACCAGTGGGCTAGAGAGAGGGGCCCAGCTGGGAAAGATGAGCAGCAGGTTAGGGTGATAAAGGATAAAAATGGAAACATTCTCACAAGTGAGGAGAGGGTGTTGAGCAGATGGAAAGAGTACTTTGAGAGGCTGATGAATGAAGAGAACGAAAGAGAGAAGAGGTTGGATGATGTGGAGATAGTGAATCAGGATGTGCAATGGATTAGCAAGGAGGAAATAAGGACAGCGATGAAGAGGATGAAGAATGGAAAGGCCGTTGGTCCAGATGACATACCTATAGAAGCATGGAGGTGTTTAGGAGAGATGGCAGTGGAGTTTTTAACCTGATTGTTTAATGAAATCTTGGAAAGTGAGAGGATGCCTGAGGAGTGGAGAAGAAGTGTACTGGTGTCGATATTTAAGAATAAGGGGGATGTGCAGGACTGCAGTAACTACATGGGGATAAAATTGATGAGCCACAGCATGAAAGTATGGGAAAGAGTAGTGGAAGCTCAGTTAAGAAGTGAGGTGATGATTAGTGAGCAGCAGTGTGGCTTCATGCCAAGAAAGAGCACCACAGATGTGATGTTTGCTCTGAGGATGTTGATGGAGAAGTTTAGAGAAGGCCAGAAGGAGTTACATTGCGTCTTTGTCGACCTGAAGAAAGCATATGACAGGGTGACTGAGAGGAGTTGTGGAATTGTATGAGGAAGTCGGGAGTGGAAGAGAAGTATGTGAGAGTTGTACAGGATATCATACATAAGTGTGACTGTGGTGAGGTCTGTGGTAGGAGTGACGGAAGTGGGATTACATCAGGGATCGACTCTGAGCCCTTTCTTATTTGCAATGGTGATGGACAGGTTGATAGACGAGATTAGACAGGAGTCCCCGTGGACTATGATGTTTGCTGATGACACTATTATCTGTAGTGATATTAGGGAGCAGGTCGAGGAGACCCTGGAGAGGTAGAGATATGCTCTAGAGAGGAGAGGAATGAAGGTCAGTAGGAACAAAACAGAATACATGTGTGTGAATGAGAGGGAGGTCAGTGGAATGGTGAGGATGACGGGGTTAGATTTGGTGATGGTGGATGAGTTTAAATACTTGGGATCAACAGTACAGAGTAATGGGGATTGTGGAAGAGAAGTGAAAAAGAGAGTGCAGGCAGGGTGGAATGAGTGGAGAAGAGTGTCAGGAGTAATTTGTGACAGACGGGTATCAGCAAGAGTGAAAGGGAAGGTCTACTGGACGGTAGTGAGACCAGCTATGTTATATGGTTTGGAGATGGTGGCACTGACCAGAAAGCAGGAGACAGAGCTGGAGGTGGCAGAGTTAAAGATGCTAAGATTTGCATTGGGTGTGACGAGGATGTACATGATTAGAAATGAGGACATTAGAGGGTCAGCTCAGGTGGGACGGTTGGGAGACAAAGAGAGGTGAGATTGCGTTGGTTTGGACATGTGCAGAGGAGAGATGAGGGGTATATTGGGAGAAGGGTGTTAAGGATAGAGCTGCCAGGGAAGAGGAAAAGAGGAAGGCCTAAGAGAAGGTGATGAGAGAGGACATGCAGGTGATGGGTGTAACAGAACAAGATGCGGAGGACAGAAAGATATTGGAAGAAGATGATCCACTGTGGCAAACCCTAATGGGGGCAGCCAAAAGAAGAAAAAGACAAAACCAGAGCAGAATTTTTAGACATTTTTGAAAATGTATTAAATATAAAAAACTAAAATGTCTCATCGACAGAAGTTTTCAGACCCTTTACTTGGTACTTAGTTGAAGCCCCTTTGGAAACCTGGAGTCGTCTTGGGTTTGACGAGACAAAGCTGACATATCTGGGTGAGGGGATTTCCCACCATTCTTCTCTGCAGATCCTCTCAAGCGCTGGCAGTTTGGCTGGAGACCCTCGGTGGGCAGCTGTTTTCTGGTCCCTCCAGAGATGTTCGATTGAATTCAAGTTCGAACTCTGGCTGGGCCACTTAAGGACATTCCCAGAGTTGTCACTAAACAATTTCTCTGTTGTCTTTGCTTTGTGAAACTTTGGCCCGGTCTGAGGTCCAGAGGCTGGCCACCCCGTAAACTGAAGTCACAGCAGAAAGAAAACAAGTGGTTACAATCAAGTTCAAATAGGAACTGGTTACAGGGGGTAAACAGAGACTTTTATAAGGAGGAGACAGGAAGGGGAAGGTCCCGGGAGGCCAGAAGGAGGAAGTGATGTCTTCGGTAGGCAGAATCTGTATGGGAAGTGTCATCAGGCATGGATGGAAGTGACGTCATCAGAGGGAAGGTTGATGGTGACATCACTCTTTGGGTGGTTTTTCTGCTGGTCTGCAGATGGACAAAAGGAGAGATGGTCAGATGACAGCGCCAACCCTTGGTCTGGCTAAGAAAAAACATTTTTTTGAGCCTTCCAGCCTTCTGCCAAGCACTTGTGTGTGACAATATGTATGAGGTCCCTGTCTCCACAGTCAATGTGTGAATGTATAAACGTCAGATCATTTGTAACTGCAGTGCAAGAAACAATGGCTGTCCCCACTTGTGATTTGCACGAAAGAAGAGCAACGGGTAGCGATTTGTTTTTTGTGGTCTGAGGGTGTGTATCTATCTATCTATCTATTATATAGTGCCTTTCACTCTATCTATCTATATCTATCTATTATATAGTGCCTTTCATATCTATGTATCTCTCTGTCTATCTATCTATTATACTGTGCCTTTCACTCTATCTATCTATCTATTATATAGTGCCTTTCACTCTATCTATTTATCTATTATATAGTGCCTTTCATATCTATCTCTCTGTCTATCTATCTATTATACTGTGCCTTTCACTCTATCTATCTATCTATCTATTATATGGTGCTTTTCACTCTATCTATCTATCTATCTATCTATCTATTATACTGTGCCTTTCACTCTATCTATCTATCTATTATACTGTGCCTTTCACTCTATCTATCTATCTATCTATCTATCATATAGTGCCTTTCACTCTATCTATCTATTTATCTATTATATAGTGCCTTTCATATCTGTCTCTCTGTCTATCTGTTATACTGTGCCTTTCACTCTATCTATCTATCTATCTATTATATAGTGCCTTTCACTCTATCTATCTATTATATAGTGCCTTTCATATCTATCTCTCTGTCTATCTATCTATTATACTGTGCTTTTCACTCTATCTATTATATGGTGCCTTTCACTCTATCTATCTATCTATCTATCTATTATACTGTGCCTTTCACTCTATCTATCTATCTATCTATTATATGGTGCCTTTCACTCTCTGTCTATCTATCTATTATATAGTGCCTTTCACTGTATCTATCTATCTATCTATCTATTATATAGTGCCTTTCATATCTATCTCTCTATCTATCATACTGTGCCTTTCACTCTATCTATCTATTATATGGTGCCTTTTACTCTATCTATCTATCTATCTATCTATTATATAGTGCCTTTCATATCTATCTCTCTGTCTATCTATGTATTATACTGTGCCTTTCACTCTATCTATCTATCTATCTATTATACTGTGCCTTTCACTCTATCTGTCTATCTATTATATAGTGCCTTTCACTCTATCTATCTATCTATCTATTATATAGTGCCTTTCATATCTATCTCTCTGTCTATCTATGTATTATACTGTGCCTTTCACTCTATCTATTATACTGTGCCTTTCACTCTATCTGTCTATCTATCTATTATCTAGTGCCTTTCACTCTATCTATCTATTATATAGTGCCTTTCATATCTATCTCTCTGTCTATCTATCTATTATACTGTGCCTTTCACTCTATCTATCTATCTATCTATTATATAGTGCCTTTCATATCTATCTCTCTGTCTATCTATCTATTATACTGTGCCTTTCACTCTATCTATCTATCTATCTATCTATCTATCTATCTATCTATCTATCCATCCATCCATCCATTTTCCAACCCGCTGAATCCGAACACAGGGTCACGGGGGTCTGCTGGAGCCAATCCCAGCTAACACAGGGCACAAGGCAGGAAACAATCCTGGGCAGGGTGCCAACCCACCGCAGGACACACACAAGCACACCCACACACCAAGCACACACTAGGGCCAATTCAGAATCGCCAATCCACCTAACCTGCATGTCTTTGGACTGTGGGAGGAAACCGGAGCGCCCGGAGGAAACCCACGCAGACACGGGGAGAACATGCAAACTCCACGCAGGGAGGACCCGGGAATCGAACCCAGGTCCCCAGATCTCCCAACTGCGAGGCAGCAGCGCTACCCACTGCGCCACCGTGCCGCCTCTATCTATCTATCTATCTATTATATGGTGCCTTTCACTCTGTCTATCTAGCTAGAGTTTCATTTCAAATATTAATTCATTTTACTTATGTATGTTTTCACATTTTCTTCTTTATTTTATCTATTAATAGGACTAATGCCCTATTTAAAATATAAATTTGCGGATGAACATATGTTTGATTAGTCTCTATGCATGCAGATGCTTCTTCTTATAGACTGATTCATTATTTATGTGTTTATTAACATTATGCTGATGTTGTATTTGTTCAGTATTTCTGATTGTATTGCTTATCTACTTATTACTAAACAAATGTATGGCTGTATGATTATAATTTCCAGTCACTTATTGTATTTTTTCGTTCTGTGCCACATTTTTCTTTTGTAGTTTTTATTTCTTTTGCCATCCTTCCATTTTCTGACTTTCTTTTTCCACTTAGTAGTCTTTCATTGAAGGTGTACATTAACACTTTCTCTCTCTCTCTCTCTAAATGATATTATTTTTATCCCAATTTCATTTCTATTCTTTACCATATAAATTCCTTCTGAATCATCATTTTTATCCACCGTAGTTCATAATAAGCCCGGCGAGCGGTAAAATCAATAAAGCCTACATTTTTTTTTCGTTCCGCTGACATTAAGCCGAAGTAAGTGGATGCAGCGGCAGTTTTTGATCGCGCTGCCCCGTGTAAACTCGCTCCCCGAAGTCCTCAGCCTACAACGTCTCTTGACAAGAGACAATGGGACTGAGAAGGCAGCGTGCTTCCCCGCAGCTAAAGTCTTGTTGATGCCCACTCGTGAGCCACCGCCGAGAGCTCCGGTTCAGCGTGTGGGTTCATCTCGCTGCAGGCTGCCTCCCACTGGAGCTTCCGACTATTGTACCTTCCTCGAGGCGAGACAAACAGCCCCCTTGTTTGTACAATGCTTTTGTTGAAACTGTCTGCCTGTGGAGGGTCTCTCGGTCCCCGGGAAGAGATGCTGATTAACATGAAGCTGCCTTTACCATCGCAGCACAAATTACGACTCCAACCGCCAACCTGCTATTGTTTATTAATAGCCATTCCTGTGGGGCTTTGAAATAAAACACTGAATATACTTCACACTGAGATATATATATATGTATGTATATATATAATATACACACAACTGTGCACGGTACTGTATATACAGAGAGTGGGTGAGGAACAAATGCATTGGTCAGCCCATCTCCACTGAGGAGAAGGACTCAGTCATTTGCTTTAATCATCTCTCAGCCTAACAGAACATCTCCAAAAGTGGAGGTCAGGCTGAGCCTTGCTGCAGAAGGCCATTGCCGCTCGCTGGACTCGTATTTTATATTCCTCTTCATTTATTATAAAAATAGGATACACAAATTTTCAGCAAATGCACATTTCATAACTAGTTCATCAAGTTGGTGAGTAATAAATGGCTGATTTCTATCATGCAGACCTCAGCTAGAATGTCTTGCCTTCATGCATGTTTCATTCCAGGTCAGTATATACACAGTACATATTGTATGGTCATTAATACCTCATGACACCCATGGGGTCTTTGCATTGCACAGGGTCTGTCAGTGAGCGCGATATCAGAACAGAACTAGAAATATTCAGATGGGAGCAACCCTGAGCAACTCCAAGGAGGCTAAAAGTTTAACAACCGAGGAAGCTACACACACGAAACCAGAAGGAGTTGGCGTTCTGGAGCTTAAGGCCTGTGCTGACCAGCTCTGTGGGGTCTTCTGTCACCTGTTCAGTCTGTCCCTGAGACTCCAGAAAGTGTCACTGCCATGGAAAACGTCCTGCATTGTTTGTGTTCTAAAGAAGGCAGGTTTCTCTTCACCTGATGACTACAGACCAGTGGCCCTGACGTCCCAAATCATGAAGACCTTTGAGAGGCTGGTCCTGTATGGACCATATGAGTCCTCTGGTGGTAGACCACCTGCACCCACTGCAGTTTGTCTATCTATCTATCTGTCTATCTATCATATAGTGCCTTTCCTATCTATCTATCCATTATATAGTGCCTTGCCTATCTATCTATTATATAGTGCCTTTCCTATCTATCTATCTATTATATAGTTTCTTTCACATCTATCTATCTATCTATCCATTATATAGTGCGTTTCCTATCTATCTATCATATAGTGCCTTTCCTATCTATCTATCATATAGTGCCTTTCACATCTATCTATCTATCTATTATATAGTGCCTTTCCTATCTATCTATCTATCTATTATATAGTTTCTTTCACATCTATATGTCTATCATATAGTGCCTTGCCTATCTATCTATTATATAGTGCCTTTCCTATCTATCTATCTATCTATTATATAGTTTCTTTCACATCTGTCTATCATATAGTGCCTTGCCTATCTATCTATTATATAGTTCCTTTCCTATCTATCTATCTATCTATCTATTATATACTGTAGTTTCTTTCACATCTATCTATCTATCATATAGTGCCTTTCCTATCTATCTATTAATCTATCTATCTATCTATTATATACTGTAGTTTCTTTCACATCTATCTATCTATTATATAGTGCCTTGCCTATCTATCTATTATATAGTGCCTTTCCTATCTATCTATCTATTATATAGTTTCTTTCACATCTATCTATCTATCATATAGTGCCTTTCCTATCTATCTATCCATTATATAGTGCCTTTCACATCTATCTATCTATCTATTATACTGTGCCTTTCACTCTATCTATCTATGTATCTATCTGAATATCCTCTGTTCTTATTTAGTGTCTTTCAGATCTCTTTCTATGCCTCTTATCTGTTATATAGCACCTTATTCATCTCTCCGTCTCCCTCTTGTGCCCACGCTCAGCCCGTAGATGTGCGTTTCTCTAGTCAGTGGCCCAGCACCTGCTGCACTGTAAGTCCCTTGTAAAACCAAACAGCTTCAGTTTGAGCCCGTGAGAAGGATTATTTAATTTTCATTTCTCCTCTCCTTTTTTCTTCCTGCACATAAATTATTGACTGGTTAATTTTATCTCGGGGTCCTGGGAGAGGCAGCCGCTTTGGGATGACAGCTTTATCCATTAGATTGAAGCCAGTGACAGACGCCGGCAGAGCTGGCGAGGTCCGCTCGTCCTCGGTTGCATTAGCGCAGGGCAGGACTGGGACACATCAACGTCTTAATCAATATGTGAGAGTCAATTACCGAGGAAGCGCCTGCTTAAGCAGGATCTGATTATTGGGTTCATGTTAGGTCCACCAAATGGACCGAATCAATGAGAGGCGATGCGCACTATATATCTTCCACACAGTGCCACCGCCATCAGACAGACACCCACACCCCCCCCCCCCAAACACCCCACAGTCCTATAAAGCAAACTGCAGTGACAAAGTCTGACTGACTAGAGGGCTAAACAACACCAGAATGATTTGATTTTTTTTTGGTTTTCTTTATCTTAACTCATAACGTTCTCAAAGCTTTTTCATTCAGTTCAGGGTCACAGGGTGCCGGAGCCTTTCCTGGCAGCACAGAAAGCAACACATCGGTGGGCCACTGTATCCCACTGGCACACTCACACACGCACCCGGCCAATTTGAGTTTAAGCTGCAAATCTTTGGGAGTCCAGGAGTTGGGGAGAACATTGCAGCACCTAAAGGACCAGAACAGAACCAGGGGTGGGATTCAAACCCCGGGCACCAGAAGGGTGAGACAGCAACAATAAACTGCATGCTGGCAGGGCGATCTCCAGTCATTTTTAGGCCCGAAGCAGCCTACAGGACCCTCTCCTGTTATGGTTGGGGTTCACAAAGAGTGTGAGTTCTCTCTGTGAAGGCTGGAATCCCCCACAAGTCACGGGGTCTAAAAATCTTTGCATTTTGGTTTGGACTGCACACAACTTATAGGGTTAAAGGGAAATTCTATAAAAATCTTAATAAAATTGTAGATTTATAAACCAGAAAAAAAATATACTAAAAGACAACCCTCAGCAAACAAGTCCCAGTATATTAAACCAAAAATCAGAATTCTGTAGGAGAAAGTCGGCAAATCCAAAGAAGTGAGTGAGTTCCACAGAAGGAGGACTCACCCAATCAGCAGGCACGTTCAATAAACGGAGAGATACTTCACTTCCCAGCCTGCACATGGAGGCCTGGGGGCGGTCCAAAAGCAGTGATGGACAGGTGACCCCGCCTCTTGAGGATCCACCCACCAAATACAACAGAGACAAATCAAAGCACATAGAAACTAGACATAAAATTCATAATTAAAGAAATAATAAAAAAAATAAATATCCTTAGGAAAATGAAATATATTGCAACGTATATGTGGACATCTGTGGTGGGTTGGCACCCTGCCCAGGACTGGTTTCTGCCTTGTGCCCTGTGTTGGCTGGGATTGGCTCCAGCAGACCCTGTGTTACGATATAACGGGTTGGAAAATGGATGGATATGTGGACATATCTTGCAATAGAATGAAAAATGTCTGTAGTTCAAATATGCTATATATATTTTATGATTATATTTCAAATACAACCAAAATACAATACTGTGCAAAAGTTTTAGGCAGGTGTGAAAAAATGCTGTAAACAAAGAATGCTTTCAGAAATTTAAATAATGATTGTTTATTGTTATCAATTTACAAAATGCAAAGTGAGCGAACAAAATGAAAAATCTAAATCAAATCAATATTTGGTGTTCCCACCTTTTGCCTTCAAACCAGCATTAATTCTTAGAGGTCCACTTGCACAAAGTCAGGGATTTTGTAGGATTCTAGTCAGGTGTCTGATCAACCAATTCTACCAAACAGGTGCTAATGATCATCAATGTCACATGTTGGTTGAAACACAGTCATTAACTGAAACAGAAACAGCTTCAAACTGGGTGAGGAACAGCCAAACTCTGTACCAAGGTGAGGTTGTGGAAGACAGTTTCATGTCATGGCAAGATTGAGCACAGCAACAAGACACAAGGTAGTTCTACTGCATCAGCAAGGTCTCTCCCAGACAAAGATTTCAAAGCAGACTGGGGTTTCAAGATGTGCTGTTCAAGCTCTTTTGAAGAAGCACAAAGAAACGGGCAACGTTGAGGATCGTTGACTTAGTGGTCGGCCAAGGAAACTTAGTGCAGCAGATGAAAGACACATCAAGCTTATTACCCTTCGAAATTGGAAGATGTCCAGCAGTGGCATCAGCTCAGAACTGGCAGAAACCAGTGGGACCCAGGTACACCCATCTACTGTCTGGAGAAGTCTGGCCAGAAGTGGTCTTCATGGAAGAGTTGCAGCGAAAAAGCCATACCTCCGACGTGGAAACAAGGCCAAGCAACTCAAGTATGCACGAAAACATAGGAACTGGGGTGCAGAAAAATGGTAGCAGGTCCTCTGGACTGATGAGTCAAAATTTGAAATATTTGGCTGTAGCAGAAGGCAGTTTGTTCGTCGAAGGGCTGGAGAGCGGTACAATAATGAGTGTCTGCAGGCAACAGTGAAGCATGGTGGAGGTTCCTTGAACGTCTGGGGCTGCATTTCTGCAAATGGAGTTAGAGATTTAGTCAGGATTAATGGTGTCCTCAATGCTGAGAAATACAGGCAGATACTTATCCATCATGCAATACCATCAGGGAGGCGTATGATTGGCCCCAAATTTATTCTGCAGCAGGACAACGACCCCAAACATACAGCCAAAGTCATCAAGAACTATCTTCAGTGTAAAGAAGAACAAGAAGCCCTGGAAGTGATGGTATGGCCCCCACAGAGCCCTGATCTCAACATCATCGAGTGTGTCTGGGATTACATGAAGAGACAGAAGGATGTGAGGAAGCCTACATCCACACAAGATCTGTGCTTAGTTCTCCAAGATGTTTGGAACAACCTACCAGCCGAGTTCCTTCAAAAACTGTGTGCAAGTGTACCTAGAAGAATTGATGCTGTTTTGAAGGCAAAGGGTGGTCACACCAAATATTGATTTGATTTAGATTTCTCTTTTGTTCATTCACTGCATTTTGTTGATTGATGAAAATAAATGATTAACACTTCCATTTTGGAAAGCATTCTTTGTTTACTACATTTTTTCACACCTGCCTAATACTTTTGCACAGTACTGTATATAGTGGTATATACCATACCAGTTTTCAAGCCCACATAAGGGTCACGGGGGGCTGGAGCCTATCCCAGCAAGAATTGGGTGCAAGGTAGGAACCATCCCAGGAATGGATGCCAGCCCAACACAGGGAACACGCACACACACACACACATCACATACTGGCCAATCTAGTATCACCAGTCAATGTAATCTGCACAACACCCCCCACCCCCCCATAATAAAGCATATATTTCCCCTTTATATATTGTGGGGTTGAACGTGAGTGAAACTTGGGTTTAAGGATGAAACTATGGGACACCAACTGGGTTTTCCTGTTTAATTCCTTGAACAAAAAACAAAATAAAAGCCCAATGGCGCCGTAAAACAGAAACTCCAGGCAGTAGCCTTCTCTCTCTCTCTCTCTCTCTCTCTTACCATCGTTGCTCGGCTGAGCGGGTCTTTGCTTCTCGTGGAGCTCCACCCCCTAGGAGACGCCTCCTTCCAGGGGCTTTACAAGACCTGGCCGGAAAGGGGCGGAGTCAGTTGTCTTCAGTGGGCGTCTTCTTGGAGCTGTGGAGGCAGAAACGGGTGCCAAGGTTAGCGACAGCACCCCCTCTCTCACTTTGGGGGGGTGGTACTACATAGTTCAGCTGAGCCTGAAAGGTGGCACGCATGACAACTGAGACAAGTTGTTTGTAGGACAAGCAGCATACGGTGTGTTTGGTTTTGTGTTTAAAGATCATTTATTGCTTTTGCCCGAAAAGAATCCAATTGACTGGAGTCAGCACAAGTAGGGTGTGAAGTATTCCACACAGAAATTGTAAGTTATTGTGTGCTTGATGTTCTTCTCATTACAAAAATGAAACACATTTAAAAACATATTTAAAAAAAAATTAATTTCTACCAACATGTTACAATATACAGCATTACAACATCTTGCAGTATAGTGAAATCTATTACAAAACATGTAAATTATTGATTTTTGCTTTGTGCCCTCCCCCTCCATAACCTTTCGTCTATGGGGGAGGAGCAAAAGCTTTAGAGTCGTCAAAAATTTGAATCTCCGGTTTTTAACGGATCTCCTGGTACTGAAAACATCGATATCTCGATGACGTTTGTGTGTGTCTTTGGGTCACAGTTTCATGAGGACGGTCTAGAGCTAAAATGGCTGGCTGGAGAAATACGAAACTCGACACTTACACCTGTTATAAGATGACGATGAGCCAAATCGTGCGAGAGAAAGAGGGATCCTCAAATACCGGAACTCTGCAATTAATTATGAAATCTTCTCGTCAATTGCTATCGTAACAATCCATTTCATGATCAGAAAGATCAGCATCAGAGCGGTAAATCATTACTGAAATGTTAGAGAATAGTTGGGGTAACTTGGTTCCTAGTTTACAAAACCTACTGACACTTACATCCAAAATATTTTTTGTACAAGGGACGTTCAAAAAGCTTCCACACTTTTTTTTAACTCTATTTACTAAGAATTTTGAAAACAAATGACATGCCTTTACTACATAGTCACCTTTCTTTGCGATGCAATTTTCCCAGTGTCGTACCAACTTTCTAATGCCCAATTACTACTCCTTCTGCCTTCACCGTTTCTAACAAAAATATAAAAGTGAGGAAACTTTTTAACATCCCTCGTATATTGCAATATATTTTGAAAACATAAAAATAGACAGTATTTCTAAATATATTTTAAAATAACTAGGGGGCTTTGCCCCCTGCTCGCTTTGCTCGCCACCCCCAGGCCTGCACTACACTCTAGCCTCTTTACTGCTCTGTCGCTCGCGTATGGGTCTGCGGATGTACAATTTAAACAGATTGTTATTTTCATGGGAATTGTTACATATGCATAATAGAACTCATTTTTTACATTACAGCAAGTAATTAACCATAGTAAAAAAAGAGTAAAACATAATAATTTGAAAATAAATTGTGTTTCATGTTGCATTAGAGTCATATGATTTTTACTCTGTTTGGCTTTGAAACACGCAAAACCTTTTTTAAACTTACACTTTTACTGTAAAACTTCAGTAAAAACTATTTTTTGAATTAAATTTTTGTCAATATCGCACTGAATTTTGATTCCATGTTCGTGACAATGCAACGTATAACTGCCCATGAGTGAATTTTGTTTCTTTCTCTCTAATAAATAAACCAACTTTTTTGAATGTTTGTCTCTGTGATTTGTTAATTGTCTTTGCAAAAGCTATTCTAACGGGAAAGTGTTAACGTTTTAATACAAGTGGTATATCAAGATCTCCTTTGTTGTCCATTGTTATCCCCTGAAGATCTACTACATTACCTTTCTTGGATACATCCTTCTTTCTACAGTAATTCGGCCAGTGGAAGACCAGTCGGTGTTATCGGTTGTAGATATTCTTTATGATATTGTAAGTTGATGTTTTCATCTTCTACACCATCACCACCAACTGTTTCAGCAAAGTCTATTGATACGCATTTAACCAATTTGTCGTGTAACCGATCGACATTTTTGCCGTTAATTCGTTTGACTTCATTGTTTCTCACTGCTAGAATTGCCCGTGTACTCATTTTTACTTTTGATAATCCTTCGTGATGAAATGTCTCACCTCATCGGAGCAAGAACTGTGTCTGCCAAAAGCACTCACACGAATGAGAGGTGAGAGTATCGTGTGTGTGTTTTTCTATGATTGACAGGAGGGCGTGGCCAAAGTCTCGACTCGCAGGACTTGAAAAAATCTTCCAAAAAGTCTCGTCTCATCGCAGGATTTTTTTTATTATAAAAGAGAGATAGGAATAATGTACTTTACAACATATATATTACAACATATTTTAAATATACTGTAAACTCTAATTATAATATCCTTAATAATATATCTTAGAATATTCAGGTATTTTAATATATTTTGATATGTTTTGTATTTTTACATAAAAAATGTACATCTGAATATATTTTAAAATAGTAGGAATAATGTGCTGTACAACATATATATTACAACATATTTTATATATAATGTAAATTCTAATTATAATATGCTTAACAATATATTTTAGAATATTCAGATATTTTAATATATTTTAATATGTTTTGTATTTTTACATTAAAAAATGTACATCTGAATATATTTTTAAATAGTAAGAATAATGTACTGTACAACATATATATTACAACATATTTTATATATAATGTAAATTCTAATTATAATATGCTTAACAATATATTTTAGAATTTTCAGATATTTTAATATATTTTCATATGTTTTGTATTTTTACATAAAAAAATTACATCTGAATATATTTTAAAATAATAGGAATAATGTACTGTACAACATATATATTACAACATATTTTATATATAATGTAAATTCTAATTATCATATGCTTAATATATTTTAGAATATTCAGATATTTTAATATATTTTGATACGTTTTGTCCTTTTACATAAAAATATACATCTGAATATATTTTAAAAGAGTAGAAATGCTATACTGTACAACATATATATTACAACACATTTTAAATATACTGTAAATTCTAATTATAATATACGGTATTTTAGAATATTGACATACTTTAATATATTCTGATATACAGTAAATTTGTCTTTTTTGTAGATCTTTCAACTACTAGAAAATCTTCCTAAAAGCTGACACTCTAATGTTGTATTTACAGTACATTTAAAATGCTTTGCAAACCTCATGCAGGGAAGGCCGAGGACATGAACCCCAGTCTCCTCACTATGCCACCCTTGCTATGCCACCCTTGTAACGTATTATCCTTAGAATATATTGGGAAATGTTTTAAACTGTACTCATGTTGGTAGAAATATAATAAAAACCATATTTGAAATATATTTCATTTTCGTAAGGGTAACAATATTAACATAAATGACTGTTTTAAATTAAATTAAAAGAAATAAAAATAAGACATAAGCCAGGTGAGGCCCAGAGCTCTGGCTAAGCCCTAAAAGAGGCAGCAGCCTTGGCACAGCAGCACCCTCTGGACCGGAGGCCATCGCATCTCCCTCCCTTCTTCACTTAAAAGCGGATTTTCCTGGCTGGGACCCCAGCACCTTTTATTTTTGGATAGATAGATAGATAGATAGATAGATAGATAGATAGATAGATAGATAGATAGATAGATAGATAGATAGATAGATAGATAGATAGATAGATAGATAGATAGATAGATAGATAGATAGATAGATAGATAGATAGATAGATAGATAGATAGATAGATAGAGACATTCACGTACTCCAGCAGCAGCATACTGATAATAACAATATTAAATTAAAGAGTGATAACAATGCAGGTATATCAGACAGACAATAACTTTGTATAATGTTAACGTTAACCCCCCCAGTGGAATTGAAGAGTCACATAGTGTGGTGGAGGAACGATCTCCTCAGTCTGTCAGTGGAGCAGGACGATGACAGCAGTCTGTCGCTGAAGCTGATCTTCTGTCTGGAGATGATCCTGTTTAGTGGATGCAGTGGATTCTCCATGATTGACAGGAGTCTGCTCAGCGCCCGTCACTCTGCCACAGATGTCAAACTGTCCAGCTCTGTGCCTACAACAGAGCCTGCCTTCCTCACCAGTTTGTCCAGGCGTGAGGCCTCCTTCTTTATGCTGCCTCCCCAGCACACCACTGCGTAGAAGAGGGCGCTTGCCACAACCGTTTGATAGAACATCTGTAGCATCTTATTGCAGATGTTGAAAGACGCAAGCCTTCTAAGGAAGTATAGTCGGCTCTGTCCTCTCTTGCACAGAGAATCAGTATTGGCAGTCCAGTCTAATTTATCATCCAGCTGCACTCCCAGGTATTTATAGGTCTGCACCCTCTGCACAAAGTCACCTCTGATGATCATGGGGTCCATGAGGGGCCTGGGCCTCCTAAAATCCACCACCAGCTCCTTGGTTTTGCTGGTGTTCAGTTGTAGGTGGTTTAAGTCGCACCATTTAACAAAGTCCTTGATGAGGTTCCTATACTCCTCCTCCTGCCCACTCCTGATGCAGCCCACGATAGCAGTGTCGTCAGTGAACTTTTGCACATAGCAGGACTCCAAGTTGTATTGGAAGTCCGATGTATATAGGCTGAACAGGACCTATATTGTGTTGATACAATATATAGCGTCACACACATGTGTTTGGGGGACAATTCTACTCTATATTGTGAGGTGGCACTGCATCTAACTGCTTCTCCTCTTCCTCCCTCTGCTGAGCAGAAGATTAATGGCTGAAGACCACCAACATGACCTTCGGTTTCTGACTTCCTAGATTTGAACAATCGAGACGAGAACAGGCCATTTAGCCCAACAAAGCTCGCCAGTCCCATCCACTTAGGTCCTCCAAAATAACATCAAGTTGATTCCCTAAAGTCTTCCTGTCCACCACACTACTTGGTCACTTATTCCATGTGTCTGTGGTTCTGTGTGTGAAGAAAACATCTGTCTCTTCTGTCTGCCCATCCTCACAACCGGCTCCACTGCCATCTGCAGTTAGTCAGATGAAAGAGTCTAACTTTTCATCTGCAAAGATGCTCCGCAAACTTACATGCTATTTTTTTCCATTTTTTTTGTTGCCTTTTCCCCTAGTTATATGGGGTCATCTGTGGCGCCCCCAACTCTTTATCATCTCTCGTTGTCTTCTTTGTACAAAAGATACATCTAGTTCAGGGTCATGGAAGGCCTCAGCCTATCTTAGCAGTTTTAAGTTCAAGACAGGGTTCCTCCTCTCGCTCATATTTAAATTGTCTTTTTTTTTGTCCATTTTTCATTATTATTCATTGCTTTTTATTGTTTCTGATAATATTATCTAGTTTACTTATTATTTGTCCAATTACTGTATATACTGTATGTTCTATTCATTTTATTCTATTTAGTGATTATGTTGTTTCTCTGTGTGATTTCTGGTCCTCTTATGTTCCTTGTATTTCGTGGGTGGAGTCTACAGGAGGCGGGGACACCCATCCATCACTGTTGAGGCACCGCCCCCCCAACCCTTTAAAGGCAGGCGGGGCACTTCATTCCGACCGTGTTCCTTTTTGTATTCCTGGTTTATTTTTAAATTAAGGATTTCATTTAAGGATTGTCCATCTATCCATCCATCATCCATCCCGCTATATCCTAACTACAGGGTCACAGGGGTCTGCTGGAGCCAATCCCAGCCAACACCAGGCGCAAGGCAGGAAACAAACCCCGGGCAGGGCGCTAGCCCACCGCAGCATTTAAGGATTGTGATTTTGGTTTTGCTGTTTATCAGACTGATTGTTTGGCAGCTCTTTTATGCATCCTTTTTTGATCCTCTGTGGTCTTTTTGTTCAATAAACAAATTTAATTACAGGGATCCTTTGGAGGATGATTTTTCTATTTTTCTCATGATGCTCCCGTTTCTCTCCAGAAACATTTCGAGTTACTGAGGCTGCGTTCACATTACAAGTTTCATCACCCCGTTTTCGATTTTTTGCCTTTCTCGACGATTCACGTCCAGAAGGGCAAGTGACCTGTTGTATCTAACCATAATGTGAATCCTAATCCTCCCAAAAGCCCCACACATTGATACGTTTGTGGAGGGCCGGATGAAGACCGTTAGAGGCCCTAAGCACTTCAAAGATTTGGATGCCCCCATATATATATATGAGCTGCACTCTCAGTGGACGACTGAACGGGACTCGTGAGACAAGAAAGATCACATGAGCCACGGTGGACCCTGTGGCAGTTACCAGATTCTAATTTTGTTGTGTTCCCTAGGTTATTATATATACTGTATATCATTAACCTCTATTATTATTATTTAATTATTATGTTTATTATTGTACGAGCTGTCCCCCGTGGCTCTGCCCACGTAGTAGTGAAACAGGGTAAACTTTAAAAATCATAATAAATTAAAAAAAAATTTAATTCTGGGCAAGCGAAAGGTAGGCACACTCGAACGTCAAACACTGGCACTGTGTCTGATTGTGTTCAGTTCTGACGGGAAGCGTCCCCCGTGTGGGGAGAAAAGCACGTGGCCGTGATATCTCTGCCAATCGGCAGGGCCCTGCCTGCTTCCCACCTCCCCTCGGCCCGCATCCTCTCTGTCTGATTCACGCAAATAAACTCAGTACCACAAGTGAACTGTGATACTTAGCACGATGAGAGAAGTCGCAAAATCAACCGGAATGTTCAAGCAAATTATAGAAAAAAACCCGATCTAAATCCGTTAAGTAGTTCTCTCATGAAAAGTAGATAGATAGATAGATAGATAGATAGATAGATAGATAGATAGATAGATAGATAGATAGATAGATAGATAGATAGATAGATAGATAGATATCTATCTATGGCCGGAGCAGTTCCCGGGCGCTTTGTGATGCGGGTGGTCCTTGCTAAAGTGCACAGGTGAGGAGTTGTCCATATCCATAATTGATGCTGGGAGCTGCGAATTGCCACACCTGAGCCACGTCCCCGTAATAAATAGAAGTGCAAGGTGGAAAGAGGAGAAGAGACCGGTAAAAGACGGAAGAACAAAAGACTTGGAGAGCGAGAGAGCAGAATTGGGGTCGTGCAAGAGAGTGGACGAGCCAGCCAGCTGAGTAAAAGGAAGGTCAGTGCAGTGGGGGATGATTGGCGATCAAGGGAACGGATCGTGCCCACTGAATGGGAGAGTGGGTACGATCAAGGAGGAGTCCGCCCTAGGGATCTGTGGGACGATCACTTGTCCGAGAAGGAAGACGGAAGGACAACCAACCCCGAGAGGTCTAGCAGATGCTGGCGAAGGCAGCCAAGACGGGGTCGGTAGAGAGAGGACCATGGCGGCTGAAGTCTTGTTGGCTGAGCAAACCTTAGGAGAACCAAAGAGGCAGGGAAGGAGCAGAGCTTGGCTGGTGTAAAATCAATTGACTGCTGCAGGTTTTAGTTCTCATGTTATAGCCTTTGTCACACATGTGTGTTTTGGAGAAAACTAAAGGGCTTGAATATATGTAATTCCATGCTAGACCAGGGGGTGGCGAAGTGCACTAATTTTCCCTGTCGGTCTTTTGCAGACCATTCTAGGGAAATCCCGCTCGGCTCTGGGGCAGCCAATGATGTCCCTTCCGGTTCCGGTGCTGATGATGACACTTCCTCCACTGGCCTTTAAAACTGCTATATTGCCTGAAGAGAATCAGTTCTGTTTTGGACTCAGTTGAAGGCACATGTCTTTAATGATTAATTCATTTTGCAGCCGTAAACAATTATACGGGTGGCTGCCCCAAACCTTCGCAATGTCTGATGGTCATTATTGTGACACCTTTTGGGATTTCTTTTTATTTTTTATTTTTATTGGATTATTTATTTAATGAACATATAGATAGATAGATAGATAGATAGATAGATAGATAGATAGATAGATAGATAGATAGATAGATAGATAGATAGATAGATAGATAGATACTGGCCCCTTCATTTGGTTCACCTGTTCAACTGCTTGTTAATGCAAATATCTAAACAGCCAATCACATGGCAGCAACTCAATGCATTTCGGCCTGTAGACATTGTCGAGACGACCTGCTGAAGTTCAAACCGAGCATCAGAATGGGGAAGAAAGGGGACTGAAGTGACTTTGAATGTGGCATGGCTGTTAGTGCCAGACGGGCTGGATGAAATATTTCAGAATCTGCTGATCTACTGGGATTTTCACGCACAACCATCTCTAGGGTTTACAGAGAATGGTCCAAAAAAGGGAAAATATCCAGTGAGTGGCAGTTCTCTGGGTGAAAATGCCATGTGGATGCTAGAGGTTAGAGGAGAATGGCTGGTTAGAGCTGATAGAAAGGCAACTGGGACTCAAATAAGCACTCGTTACAACCCCAGAAAAGCATCTCAGAACACACACCACATTGAACCTTGAAGCAGGTGGGCTACAGCAGCAGGAGACCACACCGGGTGGCACTCCTGTCATGTTTGAAGGTGCAACTTAGGCTACAATTGGCACGGCTCAACAAAATTGGACAACAGAAGATTGAAGAAACATTACCTAGCCTGATGAGTCTCGATTTCTACTGCAACATTCGGATGGTCGGTTCAACAACATGAAAGCATGGATCAAGTCTGCTTTGTATCAACAGTTCAGGCTGGTGTTGGTGGTGTAATGGTGTAGGAGATATTTTCTCTGCACACTTTGGGCCCCTTAGTATCAATTAAGCATCATTTAAGTGTCACAGCCTACTTGAGTATTGTTGCTAACCATGTCCATCCCTTTATGACCACCATCTTCTGATGGTTCCTTCCAGCAGGATAACCTACCCTGTCACAAAGCCCAGATCATCTCAGACTGGTTTATTGAACATGACAGTGAGTTCACTGGACTCAAATGGCCTCCACAGTCACCAGATCTCAATCCAATAAAGCATATTTGAGATGTGGTGGAAGGGGAGATTCGCATCATGGATGTGCAGCTGACACTGTTTAAATAGTGCCCACTGGGATCTGCTGGGTGAATACACCTCACTTAAAAGGAGGCAAGACAAGACTCCCTACTCATAAGGTACACACGAGTGCCCCCTGCCTGTCACCCTTTATTGAACATGAGACTCTGAGGCATGGTGGGCATCTGCTACTTGTTGACTTCTGCACGTTGAAGCAACCGGGATGATTAAAATGAAAGCGAGTCGAAAAATGGAAGGCAACAAGCCAGACTGGAGCAACACAAAGGCTAAAAAAAAAATAAATAAAAAAATAATGAAAAAGACGGCCATCATTCAGGAATCAATTAGAGCGGAGTGATAGTTCCAAATGAGTGCTGGAGAGCTGAATGACATCTTCTCCTTCCAAACATTTCCTTTTTGTGCATTTATTATTTATAATAGCCTTTCAGAACCATTCGTGGAGATGGACTCGCGATGGGCTGCGTGCGGCCAGCCAGCCTTGACTGAAACTTTGGGCAGGGACTGCGAAGATTGATCATAAAGTGCTCCGCGAGGCAATGAGACATCCCTAAAAAGCGCTGATGGCACTTCCTCTTCGATCTTGGCATTTGAAACGTGGCATTTTATAGTCTGGGAACGCTGTATAAAAAAAAAAGGCAGAGATCTTTACGGGTAAACAAAAGTCAAACATCAGGAACACTTAATCGGCAGGAGGAGGCCATTTGTCCTGTATAGTCGTCACCTTCAGTCATTGACCCAGGCTCAGGGTGGCCAGTTTTGTACTTATAGCTGCTTGGTACCCTTCCAGTTCCAGTTGTGCCCATCCTGGTCTCTGGGCTGTCCACTTGATATCCTGTTCTTGAGTTCTACTCCCACCAGACAGGAGGCTGCCATGTTTGGGTTATGGTTAGGGTCATGATGAGGGAAACCAAAGCCACTCTGGAATGCGCAAGAGATTCCCTAGGAAGGGAGAAAGCAGTGACCACCCACACTTGAAGCCGTCACTCCTTATCCCAAGCAGGTGTTTTTAGTATTATTGTATGGGACATATCTGGTTAAAGATGCTGGAAAGGGTCCATGGAATTATTGACTTGTTTGCTGTCTTTCTCCAGCCTTCCCTGGCCATGTAGACTTTGAAGTAGGGTTAGGATCTGCAAACTAGCTTCCTTGCCTCTAAGCTTCGGGGGCTTCTCCCTTGGCCTTTTGTGCTGTTATTATGCGGGCCATATCTAAGCACAGATAGTTGATAGGGTCCTTAGAGTTATCACCATGTTGGTTCTCTATCCTCCCCTTTGGCCTTATGGGTATTGAGCTGTAGTATGGGCTGGGCTACGGAGTCACCAGCCTTCTTCATCCAGGCTCCTTGATGGGGTTTAGCTCTGACCACAGAGTCAATGACAGTCATCATCCAAGTTCCCTTGGCCCTGTCGGCCATGAGTAAGGGTTAAGGACTGGGATGTAGCCTCCCGGCCTCTAAGCTCTGGGGGCTTCTCCCTTGGCCTTGTGTGCTGTTATTATGTGAGTCATATCTGGGTAGAGATAGTGGATAAGTTCCTTAGAGTTATCAGCATTGTTGGCTATCCAGCCTCCCCTTTAGCCTTGTGGGTTTTAAGCTGCAGTATGGGTTGGGCTACAGAGTCACCGACCCTCATCATCCAAGCTCCCCGTTGGGGTCTTGTTCTGGCCATGGAGTCACTGACCCCTGTCATCCAGGTACCTCGAGAACAGTTCTGTAGGCTTTCAGTAATGTTAAGGACAGGGAACTAGCCTCCTGGCCTCTGAGCTCCGGGGGCTTGTGCCTTGGCCTTGTGTGCTGTTATTATGCAGGCCATATCTGGGTACAGATAGTTGATAGGATCCTTAGAGTTATCACCATGTTGGCTCTCCAGCCTGCCCCTTTGACCTTATGGGTTATGAGCTATAGTATGGGTTGGGCTACATAGTCACCAGCCCTCTTCCTCCAGGCTCCTTGATGAGGTTTAGCCCTGGCCACAGAGTCAACGACCGTCATCATCCATGTTCCCCTGGCCCTGTAGGTCATGAGTAAGGGTTAAGGACTGGGATGTATCCTCCTGGCTTCTAAGCTCTGGGGGTTTTTCCCTTGGCCTTGTGTGCTGTTATTATGTGGATCATATCTGGGTTCAGATAGTGGATAAGTTCCTTAGAGTAATTGGCTTGTTGGCTCTCCAGTCTCCCCTTTAGCCTTGTGGGTTTTGAGCTGCGGTATGGGTCAGGCTATGGAGGCACCGGTCCTCGTCGTCCAGGATCCATGATGATGGGTTTAGTCCTGGCCACAGAGTCGAATGGCCTTCGTCATCCAGGTACCCCTAGAACAGCCCTGTAGGCTTTGAGTAAGGTCAAGGACTGTGAAGACGCCTCCTGGTCTCTAAGGTCCAGGAGCTTCTCCCTTGGCCTTGTGTGATGTTATTATGCGGGCCATATTTGAGTACAGATACTGGATAGGGTTCTTAGAGTTATCAGCTTGTTGGCACTCCAGTCTCCTCTATGGCCTTGAGGGTTTTGAGCTGTCGTATGATTTAGGCTATGGAGTTACCAGCCCTCGCCATCCAGGCTCCCCAATGGGGTTTGGTCCTATCCACAGAGTCACTGATCCTTATCATCCAGGTACTCCTAGGACCCTGTAGGCTTTGATTAAGATTAACGTACCCTCCTGGCCTCTAAGCTGTGAAGGCTTCTCCCTTGGCCTTGTTTGTTTGGCCTGTTTTTGCTTTTAGTAAATGCGTCTTTTAGGACCAAATATCCAACCCACGCCACGAGGAAGTGGAGTTTCCATTTGTGTGTCTTTGCCACCCATATGGCCTTAGGCTTTCTTGTAAGAATAAACCAGTTGGGCTTTGCTCCTTTACATGGGGGAGTCGATCTAAGATCCCCCCCCCCCACCCTTAGGGGGGGGTGTAGGGTGTGATTATTCTATTGTTAAGGCTTTCAACCCTTTGGAAAGACCACCTGAGCAGGGTTAGGGTTATGTTCATTTTTTGATTCATTAATTATTATAATTTATGTTAATAATACTGTTTTAGATTACGTGTGTATTATTTTTTATGTACTGTATGTTCAGTCAATTTCTCTTGCCTCAGTGACTATCGGTCTATAACATTTACAATGGTCATCGTGATGTGCTTCAAGAGGCTAACCTTGGGCCACTTGAACACCAGACCTTCCTCATCACAAGACCCTCTCTAGTGTGCCAATCACCCAAACCATACTACTGAAGATGCCATATCATCTACTCTGTCCCATCCGGCCAAAAGAGACCCTTCTGCTGTTCGTATACAGCGGGTTAAATAAGTATTGAAGGCATCAACGTTTCCCTCAGTGAATATATTTCTAATGGGGCTATTGACATGACATTTTCACCAGATTTCGGTAACAACCCAAGTAATCCAAACATGCAAAGAAATCAAAACAAATAAGACCACAAATCAAGTTATGTGTAGTAAAGTGAGATGACACTGGGAGTAAGTATTGAACATGCTTACTGAAATATATTTCACACTTTGTTGGTAATGACAGCTTCAAAACGCCTCCTGTATGGAGAAATGAGTCACATGCATCGCTCAGGAGGGATTGTGGCCCATTCTTCTGTCTTCAAATCTTGAAGGATCCAGGGGCCTCTTCTCTGAACTCTGATCTTCAGTTCTTTCCATAGATTTTCAATTGGATTCAAGTCGGGTGATTGACTCGGCCATTCTAGGTACTTTATTTTCTTTATTCTCTGACACCAATTGAGAGTTTCCTTGGCTGTGTGTTTCAGATCCTTGTCTTGCTGAAATATCCCCCCTCATTTCATCTTCTTCAGCATCTTAGTAGATGACAGCAGATTCTTATCAAGAATGTCCCGCTACATTTCTCCATTCTTCCTTCCTTCAGTTCTATGAAGTCTGCCAGTATTTTGTGGTGTTTTTGGGGTGATGTGTAGTACCATTTCTCCTCCAAACATGGGGTGTAAAATGACATCCAGAGAGTTCAATTTTGCTCACCTTTGACCCGACTCTACTCTCCCAGTATTTCATTGGCTTGTCCAAATGTTGGGCAGCAAACTTTAAACAAGCTTCAACAAGCTTTTTCTTCAGCAGTGGAGTCTTGTGCGGTAAGCGTCCATTGAGGCCATGGCGGTGGAGTGCATTACTTACTGGACCTGCTAATTCCAGGGTCTTTCTGAAGCTCTCAGCGAGTGGTCCTTGGCTCTTGGACAACTCTTCTGATTCTTCTTTTGACAGAAATCTTCCAAGGAGCACATGGTCGTGACCGGTTTATGGTGAAATAATGTTCTTTACACATCCAGATTATGGCCCCAACGGTGCTCACTGGAACTTTCAGACATTTACAAATACGTCTGTCATCAATGCCATCAGGATGTTTTGCAAAGTTCTTGAGAGAGCTCTTTGCTTTTACCCATCATGTGATGTTTCTTGTGTGACACTTTGGTAATGATAGGCCATCAATTAGGACTAAACCAGCTGATATTCATTTGCACTGACAGGGGGCTATCAGGATTGAGAGACGTCAGCTGCTTTCTTGGCTTTCCAGGCCTTTTTGCTCCTCCTTTTCTTCATGTGTTCAATACTTACTCCCTGTGTCATTCCACTTTATTACATATAACTTAATTTATGGACTTGTTTGCTTTGATTTCTTTGTATGTGTGGATTAATTGGGTTGTTATCGACATCTGGTGAAAATTTCGTGTCAATAGCCCCATTAGAAATATATTTTCTGAGAAAAACGTTGACACGTTCAGTACTTATTTTCCCCGCTGTATTTCAGTTCAGCTTTCAACGTCCTCATCCCTCAGACACTCATGGAGAAGTTGAGTCTGCTAGTGGAACCGACTGGAATCTGTCCAACTCTGCGTTGTGTCCAAAAGAAGTCAACTCAAAGGCACGTAAAGACGAATCAGAAGTTCATTTTCTATCCCTTTCCAGAACATAAATAGAACAGGGTGCCATACAAACAGCTTCTCTCCAATGCCCCTACAGCATCCACCATGCGTTTGCCTTTTTTCATAACATAAATTATGTTCAACTGTAGCGAGTTCCTCTTAAGTTGGATAAGGAGCCCGGAACACACAAAAAACTCCTACTCTTAGGAAAATTAATTCTATTATGTACGAAACCCGACAGAACCTGAGCCCCAATTTGATGTCCCCAGATGGAGTTGTCTTTTATGAATTTATACAAAAAAAGAAATAATCACCCCAACAATTATTTAACCAAACAAAAAGAATATATATTATAAATCAAACAAACCATAAAACACTCTTTAAATCAATCCTTATCAATCTAAATACTAATTAATATGCCACCCCCTTTAACCCTTCTATAATATACAGAAAGAAAGAAAGAAATATAACCTATTTATCGACAACACCAATATATTCACAGTACATACCCATTTAAATACACACACATATATATATATACACATATATACAAATATAAATTAGACACACGCACACACTATCCCCACACATTCCCCAGTCCCTTTTATATTAACTTTGTTTAAAGTCTCTAGCCACACGGCCTGGGAAGTCTGTGATAAATCCAGCAATCCAGTCAGATACGCTCCGCTGACTCGTATACTGTATTAATAGGTAAAAGAAGCAATCTCACCGGCCTGGCGACGATTCTTTGTTAAAAGCTGAAACCCGTCTCACCTGGGTGTCTCTGCGTTAGCGTCCTTCCATGGCCGCCGCCCGCATCACAAATGCAATGTAAAGCCATGCGCTCCAAGGATCCTCTCCGATTAGCCAGCACTCCTTTTCGTTGCGTCCAACCGTTATTATTACGGAGCCTTACGTGCTTTACCAATAACTTCTTTTACCAATTCACCTTCCCAGATACTTCTTTAAACAACCTTTCTTCTCACTCCCCTCCCTTCAAAATACACGCCTCCTTGCCTTTTAAAGAGGGTTCTTCCTCTTACGTCACACCAAAGTACATTTTGGCAAGGACCCCCAGGCGTTGTTTGGAGCCCTACTCCCCTTAAAGAGATATCCCACAGTCAGTTTTTCCTTTGGACATAATCTCTAACGGGAAGCAAGTGGCAGAAACAGTTAAAAGCACACAAAAAAAATATGTGACAACCGTTACACAACTATTTACAGTATACAGTCAGGCCCATAAGTGTTTGGACAGTGACACAATTTTGGTCATTTTGGCTCTGTATGCCACGGGTGTCGAACTCCAGGCCTGGAGGGCCGCAGTGCATGCAGGTTTTCATTCTAACCATCTTCTTCATTAGTGACCAGTTTTTGACTTCATCGTTTCTCAGTGCTAGGAATGCCTGTGTACTCATTTTTACTGTTGATAACCCTTTGTGGTGAAATGTCTCATCTCGTCAGAGCAAGAACTGTGTCTGTCAAAAGCATTCACACGAATGAGAGCTGAGAGTACCGTGTGCGACATTTTCTATGGTTGAGATGAGGACGTGACTTGAAAACATCTCATGGCCAAAGTCTCGACTTGCGGGACTTGAAAAAATCTTCCAAAAAAGTCTTGTCTCGTCGCAGGATTTTTTATTATAATAAAGAGATTTCCATCCATTTTCCAACCCGCTGAATCCGAACACAGGGTCACGGGGGTCTGCTGGAGCCAATCCCAGCCAACACAGGGCACAAGGCAGGAAACAATCCTGGACAGGGTGCCAACCCACCACAGGACACACACAAACACACCCAGCACACACTAGGGCCAATTTAGAATCGCCAATCCACCTAACCTGCATGTCTTTGGACTGTGGGAGGAAACCGGAGTGCCCGGAGGAAACCCACGCAGACACGGGGAGAACATGCAAACTCCACGCAGGGAGGACCCGGGAAGCGAACCCAGGTCTCCTAACTGCGAGGCAGCAGCGCTACCCACTGCGCCACCGTGCCGCCCATAAAGAGATATATTCTTTACAAAAGAAATAATGTAGCAGACCTTTCCAGAAACAAAAAAAATATAGAACAGGGCGTCATAAGAACAGCTTCTCCCCAATGCCTATTAAATAACAAACCACTCAATTACTAATTATTATCCATCCATCCATCCATCCATTATCCAACCCGCTATATCCTAACTACAGGGTCACAGGGGTCTGCTGGAGCCAATCCCAGCCAACACAGGGCGCAAGGCAGGAAACAAACCCTGGGCAGGGTGCCAGCCCACCACAGACTAATTATTATAAACACATCTATTAATACAAAATAAATAAAATAAGATTTAGAATAAAACTTAAAATCCAAAATAAACTCATGACCATGTTGCATATCATGCAGAATTACATTAAAATGCTGTGGCACCACACTAAAACAAAAAACACTAACCTTTTAATTTTTTTTAATTATACATACAAAACTACACGTAAGATCTTCGAAAAAAAAATGCAACTTATTAGACACTTGGGGGTTTCCAAATAATGTACATGTCAAATCAAATAAAATAAAATTAGAAAAGGCTTAGGGAGAGCTGAAAATACGACTTACCCCTTGTCACACACGTGCACTTAGGAGGCAGCCAACAACACCGTGAGGTGAGTGAAAGATCGCGAGACAAAGGGGGAATATCGGATATTGACGCCTCTCTCCTTTTTTCACCGACAGTCCTGAATTCCCAAAATGGCTCCCCTTCCATTGCATCATTTCCGCCTCCGACCCCTGAAGACGACATCACTTCTGGATGATGACACTTCATCCGGCTTTCCGGCGACGTCACTTCCAGTTGCCCCACACCAACCGATGACATCACTTCCGGTCGCACAATCGTGACGTCAATACTTCCTTCCGGTCGCCATTTTCTATTTAAACTCACCATCAACTGTATTGTACTATCAACTGTTATGGTTTGATCACTTTTCAACAATATTTCTTGTCCAGATCGCCGGACATTATACAGGGGACCATTCCCCAACTTTTTATTTTGTCTTGTGTGAGAATAATTTTCTACACCCTGCAGCATTCACTGGGGTCTGGCAACCTAACAGAGAAGCCGATGCATGGGGTCTGTCGGGGGTAACATTAATTAGCACCCATTCTGCAACATACAATCGGTATTCTACTAACTACACATACCAACGATTCAATTTGCAAAAAGTTCTAAGAACTACAAAAATTACGCTACACTAAGCTACAGCACTTCTCAGTGTAAGTGGATCCTGAACAGAGACACCTCAGACAGTCGGCCTCAGAAACACCATCTCTAGTGCCATCATACCGAGCACTGGTGCCCCCCAGGGCTGTGTACTCAGCCCTCTTCTGTTTGCTCTGCTGATTCACCTTTGTACAGCATTAACACCAGGCTTTCAGATGACACAATGGCGGTGTGTCTCCACTGGGGATGAGTGTCCACTGTCATAATGACACAGATTTAGTACATGTGCTTTGTGTCAGCAACACACATTCGAGCAGATCTCTGTTTTCGTAATATTTTTCTTTCTGTTGCTTGCACATGATGGGGTGGAATGTCAGTGACTGAACCACGTGATCAGCACCATCTCTTGTGTTACTACAGTAGGCTACTACAGCACAAGACTTAGTGACTTCCACATTTCCTCTGACACAAACATTGACAGTTGCTGTACTATGATCAACTTATCGGGGGTAACATCTTTTTCATCCTTCCTCTTGATCACAAACATTTTCCCTTCTTACCTTTTGCACTACAATGAATGTTCATGTAACGGAATACACCAGGCAGATCATGGTCGTACAGTGCTGTATGCTTGATTTTTAGAATATCAAAGACTTGGAACAAGGCTGGAAAGGATTATAGACAGATAAGGCAATTGATGAAGCAAGGTGTGGTCTTGATTGAGCAGGAGAGGATCAAAAATGGGTAGAAGAGGTACTTCGAAAAGCTGTGGAATGAAGGAAATCCTTCTCCTCCTCCTCCTCCTCCTTCTTCTTCTTCTTTCAGCTGCTCTCATTTAGGGATCGCCACAGCAGATCAGTCTGTCTCCGTCTATCCCCGTCTTTCACATCATTTTCTGCCACACCATCTGCCTTCACATCCTCCCTCACCACATCCATAAACCTCCTCTTTGGCCTTCCTCTTTTCCTCTTGTCTGGCGGTTCCATCCTCAGGATTTCTTTCTTGATGTACCCCTCATCTCTCCTCTGCAAGTGCCCAAACCATCTCAATCTCGCCTCTCTCACTTGGTCACCAGACTGTCGTACCTGTGTTGTCCCTCTAATACACTCATTCCTAATCATGTCTACCCTCGTTACTCCGAGCAAAAATCGTAGCATCGTCAAATCTGCCTCTTCCAGATCTTCCTCCTGTCTTTTTGTTAGTACCACTGTCTCCAAACCATACAACATGGCTGGTCTCACTACCATTTTATAGAACTTCCCTTTCACTCTTGCAGTTACTCTTCTATCACAAATCACTCCTGACACTATTCTCCACCCAGTTAACCCTGCTTGCACTCTCTTCTTCACCTCTCTATTGCAATCTCCTTAGCTTTGGACTGTTAAACCCTGTAATGAACAAAAATACTTCCACAACAGGAAAGAGTTGGGGACCGTCCCCATATAATGTCCAATGGACAAAACAAAATGCAGAGGCAAAAAGTGCGATCAGTACTCATTTACATAGCAGTTGATAACATGAATACAACAGATGGCGTTTTTATACATGAACAAAATGGCTGAAGGAAATGAGGTGGCAGGAAATGACTGGTAGACGGATACGATGTCATCTACAGGAACCAGAAGTGATGTGACGTTAGAAGTGATATCATCTTCGGGGGACCGGAAGTATCGTCATTGGATGGAGCCAGAAGTGACGTCATCAGAGGGTGCCGGACGTGATGTTTGATGGCCATCTTGGGAACCCGGAAGTATGGTATGTACTTTATTTTTCTTCCTTGGGTGTGAAGAAAGACAGAGAGAGGCGTTAGTACCGTAAATCAATCCCTTGTCTCGCGATATTTCACTCACCTCCAGGCTTGTTGACTGTCTCCTAAACGCACATGTGTGACAACCCCATTATTTAAATTTGTCGACCTTCACCACCTGTGCGTTCCACCACCTTCTCTCTCGTTCACACTCATGTACCCCATCTTACTCCTACTGACTCTCATTCCCCTCCTCGTACCTCCATCTCTCCAGGTTTGTCTCAACCTGCTGTCTACTCTCACTGCAGATCACAAAGTCATTCGTGAATATCATAGTCCATGGTGACTCCTGTGGGACCTCATCTGTCAATCTGTCCATCATTGTTGCAAACAGGAAAGGGCTCAGAGACGATCTTTCATGTAATGCCACTCTCACCTTGAACCAGACCGTCATTCCTACCGCACACCCCACCTCAGAATGAATGAATGAAGAAAATCCAAGGGTAGTATTTGGGGATGGAGTCCCAGATGAAGGTCTAATAGCAAGGATAAGTAGGGAAGAAGTAAAGGAGGCAAGTGGAAGGTCATCAGGACTAGATGACATACCAGGAGAAGAGGGAGTAGATGTGTTGTGGGAACCAATGCTGAAAAGGCTATGAACAGGAGAGAATACCAGAGGAGCAGAGGAACCATGGGATTGGACCCATTTATAAGGAGAAGGATGATATTCAGGATTGGGGAAACTACAGACGAACAAAGCCAATGTCACACACTCAATAAAAATTAGGGAAAGGGTCTCGGTGTTCCTATGATCAATTTTTGATCAATCTGAATACCTGCTCTCATGAGATACTGAGTGTATATTGATAGGTAAAAATGGCAAATGTATCCCATTAAAATGACACCTACAACACAGTAAAGGGGTCTCAGTACTTTCTGATTCCACCGTGCAGACGGACATCATTCACTTTGTCCTGCCTCACGACACTGTAGTCAGTGCAAAATCTGATCTCTGCTTTCTATGTGATTTTCATATTCAGTCTTCCCCGTCTGTATAAGCATAATGGGTTCCGGAAAAATCCCATATAAGGTGAACTCTCATAACTTGAAAATGGAATCGTCATTTAACTTCAATGAGAAAAAAAAAATTGTATTAATTCCTGAGTCTCAGAACTGACACCCATTTTTCCTAAAATAACATCAAATTCCATTAAAAGAGCACAATTACTGCAATAATTAATAGTCGTTATGAAAACACACTCTGACGAGGCACTTTCTCCTCATTAACGGCTGTTTGTCGGCTCCCATTCAGCTCGTTTGTGGCTGCTCTTTCACACAGCGTAACACTTTCTTTTGCCAATAAAGCAAAATATGGCTCTTGTGGTTTATGGGTACAGAACGGTTTACTTTAATTTTAAAAAGCAACAACAAAAAAGCAACTGTCCAGTAAAACCAAGGAAAAAAAATGACATGAATGTCACACTCACCGAAAACAACTGAAAAAAGCACAGAAGAGGTGGAGTGGTGGGCATGTCTGTCTGTCTGTCTCTCTACCCGCCTGTCTGCCTGCCTCTCTATCTGTTTCTCTGTCTGTCTGTCTATCTATGATATAGTTATCTATCTGCCTGTCTGTCTACCTGCCTGTCGCTCTGTCTGTCTATCTGTCTGTCTGCCTGCCTTTCTGTCTGTCTGTCTGTATGTCTACCTGCCTGCCTCTCTGCCGGCCGGCTTGCCTGTCTGTCTGTCTGCGTGTCTGCCTGCCTGTCTGTCTGTCTGTCTGTCTACCTGCCTGCCTCTCTGTCTGTCTGTCTGCCTGTCTACCTGCCTGCCTGCGTCTGTCCATCTGTCTGCCTGTATGTCTGCCTACCTTCCTTTCTGTCTGTATGTCTACCTGCCTGCCTCTCTGCAGCCCTGCCTGTCTGTCTGTATATCTGTCTGTCTGCCTGTCTGTTTGCCTGTCTGTCTGTCTGTCTACCTGTCTGTCCATCTGTCTGCCTGTATGTCTGCCTACCTTCCTGTCTGTCTGTCTGTCTATCTATCTATGATATAGTTATCTATCTATCTGTCTGTCTGTCTACCTGCCTGCCTCTCTGTCTGTCTGTCTGCCTGTGTCTGTCCATCTGTCTGCCTACCTTCCTGTCTGTCTGTCTGTATGTCTACCAGCCTGCCTCTCTGCCGCCCTGCCTGTCTGTCTGTCTGTCTGTCTGCCTGTCAGTTTGCCTGTCTGCCTGCCTGCCTGTCTGTCTGTCTACCTGTCTGTGTGCCTGCCTACCTGTCTGTCCGTCTGTCTGTGTATCTGTCTACCTGTCTGTCTGTGTGTCTGTCTGCATGAGACAACTCTGCTCCCAGCAGGACTGATTTTGTTCAAATTTAGCACACACTTCTGCATCATGAAAATTTGTTCAGTTTTTTCAAGCATCTTGACCATGGCAAAGGTACTACACAAATAAAATGTGTTTATGCTGCATCAAGTAGAAATGACAGACAGCTTGATGAATATTTGGGGGCTTCAGCCGGGTCGTTCCGTTTAATATGTAGGAAAAGTAAATGAACATTACGGACCATCTTGGCATCGTTGCCCAGTCTAGTGGCACCAAAAGAAAAGAGAAAACTCAAGACTCAGAGCTTTCGGGAGTTCCATTTCACGGGTGCTCGTCAGCCAAATGACACCACCTTTACAGGAGTCCAGGGTCCTTATTAAAGTCGCCAAACCTGATGGGGCAGGGCTACGTGCCCTCACCGGGTGGTTCATCAATGCTTCTGGGAGCAAAGGAGAGAAGACAGCGATAGCGCCCCCTCATGTCTCGGCAGGACATTACATACCTTGATGGAGCCCAGGAGAAGGTCCTCGGATGCACATGCTTGAGAGTATTATCAATATTATTATTAAGATGATTGTTGAGATATCTCAAATTGAGGACCCTGTACACATTTTCTGTCCAATTTGCAAACTCATCTGTCTTAAAACAGAGAAACGTTTGGTGTGCCTTCAATTATGGATTACTTTACTGTTTTAAATTTACCATGAGTCAGGCCACTTCAACTTTGATAACCAAGTAGAAATGTCCTTCTTTTATTTGGCTAGCAGACACTCCCGACAGCACAATGAACACCCAGTGCAAGCTAGCTGTAAAGATTGGTATTTTCATTCATTTTTTCATGCTTTAACTTGAACATGTTTGGGCCAAATATACATCTCTTCAGAGCTCTGCTTCTAAAGTCACATTTCAGGTTTAATGCACTTATGAGGCACATATAATTTACCTGTGACTGCGGACGTGCAGCCCTGTCGAGGTCCCTGGGGGCTGCAAGGGGGTGCTGTCAGGGGAGGACTTACCTGGTTAGCAAACAACCCATAAGTCACCGGAAACGGGCCACCAGAAGTCATTTCAGGACCACCATAAAAGGAGCCATTCAACTGGAGGTGGGAGGAGAAGAAAGAAGTTCATTGTTTCATGTGATTAGTGGTTGGGCTTCACTGCGTGAGGTGCTTGGTGGACTAAAAATACATTATCTGAAGTCGTGACTGTGTTGGGAGATTGGGGCTCAGGGGCCTACTGGTTAAACTATGTATTATATAGTGCCTTTCATATCTATCTATCTATCTATCTATCTATCTATCTATCTATCTATCTTAATTATATAGCTTGATTCATTACTACAGTATCTCTCTTATATAGTGCCTCTCATATCTATCAATCTATCTATTATATAGTGCCTTTCATATCTATCTTAATTATATAGCTGGATTCATTACTACAGTATCTCTCTTATATAGCGCCTTTCATATCTATCTTAATTATATATTATCTGTCTATCTATCTATTATATAGTGCCTTTTCTATCTATCTATCTATCTTAATTATATAGCTTGATTCATTACTACAGCATCTCTCTTATATAGTGCCTTTCATATCTATCTATCTATCTATCTTCATTATATAGCATGATTCATTACTACAGCATCTCTCTTATATAGTGCCTTTCGTATCTATCTATCTATCAATCTTCATTATATAGCATGATTCATTACTACAGCATCTCTCTTATATAGTGCCTTTCATATACTATCTATCTATCTTAATTATATATTATCTGTCTATCTATCTAATATATAGTGCCTTTTCTATCTCTCTATCTATCTATCTTAATTATATAGGTTGATTCATTACTACACTATCTCTCTTATATAGTGCCTTTCATATCTATCTATCTATTATATAGTGCCTTTTCTATCTCTCTATCTATCTTAATTATATATTATCTGTCTATCTATCTATTACATGTGCCTTTTCTGTCTATCTATCTATCTATCTATCTATCTATCTATCTATCTATCTATCTATCTATCTATCTATCTATTATATAGTGCCTTTCATATCTATCTTAATTATATAGCTTGATTCATTACTACAGTATCTCTCTTATATAGCGCCTTTCATATCTATCTGTCTATCTATCTATCTATCTGTCTATCTTAATTATATATTATCTGTCTATCTATTATATAGTGCCTTTTCTATCTATCTATCTATCTATCTTAATTATATAGCTTGATTCATTATTACACTATCTCTCTTATATAGTGCCTTTCATATCTATCTATCTATCTATCTATCTATCTATCTATCTATCTATCTATCTATCTATCTATCTATCTATCTATCTATTATTTAGTGCCTTTTCTATCTATCTATCTTAAGTATATATTATCTGTCTATCTATTATATGTGCCTTTTCTGTCTATCTGTCTATCTATCAAACATAATTATATAGCTTGATTCATTACTACAGTATCTCTCTTATATAGTGCCTTTCATATCTATCTATCTATCTATCTATCTATCTATCTATCTATCTATCTATCTATCTATCTATCTATCTATCTATCTGTCTGTCTGTCTGTCTATCTATCTATCTATCTATCTATCTATCTATCTATCTATCTGTCTATCTATCTATCAAACTTAATTATATAGCTTAATTCATTACTACAGTATCTCTCTTATATAGTGCCTTTCATATCTATCTATCTGTCTATCTATCTATCGATCACACATTACCTTTGTGGTTATATAGCTCCTTTCTCTATCTTTCTGTCTTCTAATTGCTCATTTTCACACAGTTTTATTGTCCTCCTGTAACACCTTTCACCACAGTGACACTGCCCTGCTGTCCTTCTGCCCGTCCGCACCTCCTCTCTCCCCTTTTCTTTTCTTGTGCCTCCCTCTTTCTTTCTCTCTCCGCTGCAGGTAAAAGCTCTGTGGAACCCAGAGCCAGATACAGAAATATGTCGTAGCTGTGTGTGTGTGTGTGCGTGGGTGTGTGTGTGTGCGTGTTTGTGTCTGTGCGTGTGTGTGTACGTGAGTGTGGATTCACTCTAGTAAAAAAGCAGTCTTCCTATTGTTCTAGATAAAAGCCTCATTAGTTTCTTTACTGTGAAGCGTCTCCTCCGCCGCTGCTGTTCCTCCTTTTCTTTCGTCTTCTAGAATCCACTCAGACATAATTAACACTCAGTTACTAGACTTCAACTTCTCTCCGGAGGAAGCTCTTATGAGATTTGGATGACTGTACCTGTGAATGAGCTGCCAGGAAGGGTGTCTGCTGACTTTTTTTTTTTTTTTTTTTTGTGGCACTGTGCTCTGGCACTGAGCAGTGGCGCCCTCTTCTGGAACTTTCTGTTATTCACTGCTTTTAAACTACTGAAAATCAGTCGACGCAGACAAGATCATCTGAGGCTAAACCACAAAAATGAATTGAGCCCTTAAAAAAGAAGGAAGAAGAAGAAGGGATTTCATCTTTTCCATTGCCACTCAGCATAAATACAAGAATTTAAGAAAAGGAAGCGCAGAGAGAGCTGAACACCCAAAGATTAAAACTTTTCGGTTATTTGAGATTCTAAATTTAGTCGGAGTGGATTCCTCGTGGACTGCATTTGTCTTCGATTTGAAATAAAAAATCTCCTTATAATTTGCTGTAACCGACCGCTCAACTGTTCCTCGAGAAGAATTAGCGGCTCCCTCTCTTCTTCCGTATCTTGACATTTTCAATTACCGGGGTCTGCAGCGTACATTGAATCTGTAAATCGGCTTCCACCTGGTTCTGAACAAGCAGGTTGGCATCAGGTAGGCCACCATTAGGCCGAATGAGTGCCACTCTCACGGCCGATCATTTGGGCAAGGTCAAGGTGGCACAGAAAACCAGGGGACAGGTGGAAGTGAAACAGAAAATTGTATTGATTTGCACAGAGGGTACTGCCATTTACATTTATTTATGTGGCTGGCACCACACATTTCAGGTGCCTCTCATTAAAATGAAATATATTGCAATATATCCAAAAAAAATATTGACATGTATTTCAATATAATGTGCTGTACATGTAATCCAAATGTATAGTTTTAAGATTATATCTGAAATATAAAGTAACATAAAGAGTTAGGTCTATAAGTGACAGACGGTGACCCAACTTTCAGACGTTTGGCTCTGTGTGCCACCACAATGGACTTGAAACAAAGCAATCAAGATGTGACTGAAGTGTAGACTTAATTCAAGGGGTTTACTGGAAATATCATATGAGCTGTTTAGGAATGACAGCCCATTTTTCTATGTCATTAACTGTTAAGCAGGTAGAAGGACTGCAGTTGATTCCAAGTGTGGAATTTGCATGTGGAAGCTGTCACTGTGAACTCTCACTATGAGGTCCATGCAAGATAAAAATAGACCATCATTACGCAGAGAAAACAAAATAAACCCATCAGAGAGACAGCAGAAACACCAAGAGTGGGCAACTCAACCATTTGGTAGAGTCATAAAGAGAAGGAACACACTGGTGAGCTCAGCAACACCAGACGGTCTGGACAACCACAGAAGACAACTGTGCTGGATGATCAGCAGAATTCTGTCCTTGGTGAAGAAGAACCCCTTCATGACATTTAGCCAAACCAAGACCACTCTCTGGGTTAGACCTGTCATTGGCAAAGTCTACAATCAAGAGAAGACTTCATGAAAGTGAAGACAGAGGGTTCACCACAAAGTGCAGACCACTGGTGAGCCTCCAGTATAGGAAGGACAGATTAGACTTTGACAGAAAACATTTTATAGAAGCCTGTCCAGTTATGGAACAAATTTCTGTGGACAAAGGAAACTGAGATCAATATGTAGAAGAATGATGGAAAGAGAAGAGTAGGGAGAAGAGAAGAAATGGCTCATGATCTGATGAATACCCCATCATCTGTGAGATATGGCGGAGGCCGTGTTATGACCTGATCATGCATGGCTGCCAATGGAAGTCACCCACTGGTGTTTATTGATGATGTGACTGATGGCAGAAGTTACAGGATGATTTCTGAAGTGTGCAGGGCACTATACTGTCTGCTCAGATTGAGACAAATGCTGAAAAACTGAGAAGAGATGGACGATAAGCCAAAACATACTGGGAGAGCAAACCAAGGACTTCTCAACACAAACAAGTGGGATATTCTTTAAAGGCCAAGTCAGTCAACTGACCTCAACCCAACTGGACATGCACATCACCTGCTGAAGACCAAACTGATGGTAGAAAGTCCAACGAGCAAGCAGCACCTGGAGACCACTGAAGTAAAGGCCTGGCAGAGCATCACTGGGGTGGAAACGCAGCACTTGGAGACAGCCGTGGGCTCAGACTTCAGGCAGGCATTGACTGTGAAGGACTTTCAACCAAATATGGAGAATGATCGTTATATTTAGGATTTGGTTAGTCTGTCCAATTACTTTGAGCCCCTGAAAATAGGGGGACCATGTATAAAAATGGCTGTCTTTTCAAAACAGCTCATACGATATTTACAGTATGTTAAACTCTTCAAATTGAAGCTGAAAGTCTACACATCAATTACATCTTGATTGCTTTGTTTCAAGTCCATTGTGGTGGTGCACAGAGCTAAAATTCTGAAAATGGTGTCACTGTCCATGTACTTAGGGACCTGACTGCAATCAGCCATAACATTAAGCACACCTACCTAATGCTGTGAAGGTCTTCCTCATCCCAACAAAACAGCTCTGACCATCAAGGCATGAACTCCACAAGGCCTCTGAAGGTGTCCTGTGGTGGCACCAAGACGTTTAGCAGCAGATCCTTTAAGTCCTGTAAGTTGTCAGGTTTCACCTCCATGGATCAGACTTGTGATTCCAGCACATTCCACAGATGCTCCACTAGATTGAGATCTGAGGAATATGGAGGCCAATGGCCAGATGCATTACAACAATAACAACAACAACAACAATTTATTTCTTGTTTTGTCCAAAATCACACAAGGATCGCCACAATGGGATTTAACAGGCCCTGTCCTCCTTAAGACTGGACTCCTTAAGAAGACATGAACAAACTCCCAAAAAATGTTTGTAGGGAAAAAAAATGAATAAATCTTGGGAAAGTCAATTCAGAGAGAGAGAGAGAGAGAGACCCCTTTTTCAAGTTGATTGAATAGGTGTCAAATAAAATGGGGTCAATACAATGCAACACATAAAACAGAACACAAGTCATCCTCTTCACAGAGCACAATGGCCGATCTGTCCTGGCCACCTCAAGGACCCAAAACAAAAGTACAAACTACAAAGCAAAATGCAAGATCAGATGATATCACCCCCTAAATACCAAACTGTCACAAATGAGGATTCCGATTTGTTCACCGTAACTGGAGACCTCGGCCAACAAGCCGCCTCCCCTATTGGCCATTCCGCAGCTGAGTCAGTGCTGGGCCAGCCAATCAGATGAAAGGACCCTTCTACCTGATGATTCTGGTGCTCCTCTACCAGAGATGGCTTTTCCTTAAGCAGGTAGACAACTTGGCACTAGGGCAGTGGCACAAAGTGCCACATGTGAGTTCCGAGAAGAAAAACAAATTAGGAGATTGTTAGTAAGAGATTATAACTGTCATATTACTTATATTGTAGTCTGCACAGCTCATCAGCAGCTCTAGGCAGGGTATGCTAAACTGACATTGTGAATCTTCAGCCTGATTTAAACGCTGGGACGGAAGGGGCACCTCTTATAGTAGCAGGTTTTGGGCCAGCTTCTGGGCCTGGTAACTAAGAGTTCGACCTCTCATTTTTATTTTATTAATCCCTGGAATCATAAGCAGACAGACATCTTGAGATCTTAATGTGCACTCGGGTTTGTAGTTCATGATAAGTTCCGATAAGTAAACCGGGCCTTTAAAGCTTTATATGTGGGACGTTCAAAAAGTTTCCGCACTTTTATATTCTTGTTTGGAAACAGTGAAGGCGGGAAGAGTAGTAATTGGTCATGTATTGTAATGGTCCAAAAATTCGACCTCGAGATTTTAATGAATCTCAATGTTTTAGACCTCCTTGAGTCCAATTTACGTTCTTGTACGGAAAGTATTGTAATCGTCCAAAAATTTGATTTCAAGATTTTCATGAATCTCAATGTTTTAGACCTCTCTGAGTCTGATTTTCGTAGGGAAAGTTATTCTAATCGTCCAACAATTTGACCTTGAGATTTTAATGAATCTCGATGATTTAGACCTCCCGATTTATTTTCTCGTAGGGAAAGATTTGTAATCGTCCAAAAATTCGATTTCAATATTTTAAAGAATCTCAATATTTTAGACCTCCCTGAGTCCGATTTACTTTCTCGTAGGGAAAGTATTGTAATCCTCCAAAAATTCGATTTCGAGATTTTGTTGAATCTTGACGTTTTAAACCTCCCTGAGTCCGATTTACTTTCTTGCAGGTAAAGTATTATAATCATCCAAAAATTTGACCTTGAGATTTTAATGAACCTCAACGTTTTAGACCTCGCTGAGACAGATTTACTTTCTCGTAGGGAAAGTATTGTAATCATCCAAAAAATTTGATTTCGAGATTTTGATGAATCTCAATATTTTAGACCTCCCTGAGTCCGACTTACTTTCTCGTAGGGAAAGTATTATAATCCTCCAAAAATTCGATTTCGAGATTTTGTTGAATCTTGACGTTTTAGACCTCCCTGAGTTCAATTTACTTTCTTGTAAGAAAAACTACTGTAATCGTCCAAAAATTCAATTTCAAGATTTTGATGAATCTCAGTATTTTAGACCTCCGTGAGTACGATGTACTTTCTTGTAGGGAAAGTATTGTAATCGTCCAAAAATTTGATTTCAAGATTTTCATGAATCTCAATGTTTTAGACCTCTCTGAGTCTGATTTTCGTAGGGAAAGTATTATAATCGTCCAACAATTCGACCTTGAGATTTTAATGAATATTATAATCGTCCAAAAATTCGACCTTGAGATTTTAATGAATCTCGGTGATTTAGACCTCCCGATTTACTTTCTTGTAGGGAAAGATTTGTAATCGTCCAAAAATTCGATTTCAAGATTTTGATGAATCTCAATATTTTAGACCTCGTTGAGCCCGATTTACTTTCTCGTAGGGAAAGTTTGTAATCCTCCAAAAATTCGATTTCGAGATTTTGTTGAATCTTGACGTTTTAGACCTCCCAGAGTCCAATTTACTTTCTCGCAGGTAAAGTATTATAATCATCCAAAAATTTGACTTTGAGATTTTAATGAATCTCAACGTTTTAGACCTTGCTGAGCCCTATTTACTTTCTCATAGGGAAAGTATTGTAATCATCCAAAAAATTTGATTTCGAGATTTTGATGAATCTCAATATTTTAGACCACCCTGAGTCCGATTTACTTTCTCGTGGGGAAAGTACTGTAATTGTCCAAAAATTAAATTTCAAGATTTTGATGAATCTTGACGTTTTAGACCTCCCTGAGTCCGATTTACTTTCTCGTAGGGAAAGTATTGTAATCGTCCAAAAAATTTGATTTTGAGATTTTGATGAATCTCAATATTTTAGACCTCCGAGTCCGATTTACTTTCTTGTAGGGAAAGTATAGTAATCCTCCAAAAATTTGATTCCTGATTTTGTTGAATCTTGACGTTTTAGACCTCCCTGAGTCCAATTTACTTTCTTGTAGGGAAAGTACTGTAATTGTCCAAAAATTGAATTTCGAGATTTTGATGAATCGCGAGGTTTTAGACCTCCCTGAGTCCGATTTACTTTCTCACAGGTAAAGTATTATAATCATCCAAAAAGTTTGACCTTGAGATTTTAATGAATCTTGACATTTTAGACCTTGCTGAGTCCGATTTACTTTCTCGTAGGGAAAGTATTGTAATCGTCCAAAAATTCGACCTTGAGATTTTGATGAATCTGAACATTTTAGACCTCCCTGAGTCCGAGTGGGCGGAGTGGTTTCACTGAGGCTAGGCACCTGTAATACCTGTGCTGGCAATGGGAAAGTTCCTGGTTTGAATCCCGTAAATGCCAAAAGTGACTCTACGTCATTGGTGGCAGAATTGGCACTCCAGCCACCATAAAAAACCTCCCAATGTTCCACTCCATCTGAACAAGTGTGGTGCTGAGGTGTCACGCGTTGCATGGCTGCACTCGGGTCCTAATCTGGGATCCTGAGTTGGTTTGTCATGTGGTGGGTGCGGTAATGCACTTTATCAGAAGGGCTCCTAACCACTCTCTGTGTTTGAAAATCCCATTTTTGGAATGACGTCAGTCTGTGTGTGTGAGTTTAAACATGATAACTTTAGTACACTTTCACTTCGGTCAACCAAGTTTTGCACACAGGTATTCGATACAAAACGTAGATTTCTATGAACTTTTGAGCTATGTCTGCTAACTGGAAGTGGTACTTTTTTATTCATGCAGCTACAGAGTTTGATTTATTCAACTTTACTTTTATAATAATTGTTCAATATATTATTAATTTGATTTGATTTGTTGTTGATGGTTCTTTAATGAACATAATATAAAAATATAATCCTTGTCTTGCGGTTTACTCCTCAAATATCCATCCCCATATCTGTGTATACGAGAAAGTCGAGGGGAAAACGCTCCCGATTTTTTTAAAATGTACTGCTGTATTCAAAAATGATGGGTATCTTGATATATCAATTTTAAAATATATTGTACAGTTTATTATAATGAGAATTTACAGTACATTTAAAAATATATTGTAATAGTTTCTAAAATGTGTTTTATAATATATTAGTTTTTAAAATACATTAAAAATATATATTTTATAATTTGGAAAATAGATTGCAATACGCATAAAAGGCAATAATTTACATATTTTACAGTACATGTCATTATACTACAAAATATTGTCAAATGTTTATCCTTGAAGTATTTCAGAACATATTCTACAATAATGTCACGCACGGCACATCGAAACAGCATGAAGGCTTGGGTTATTACGGTAATTCTCCACCAAGACAGGAGGTGGCACTGTGTACTGATGACCTCTCCTCTTCCCCTTCGGCAGAAAAGATGTCTGACACCATTGTATGTGATGTCACCGTCGGGGAGCTGGCGGCCCCGCCTCTTCCTCCCAGAATGCCTTAAATTGGGAGGAGCTGCCATCCTAGTCAGACAGAAGTCGGGGCGACTCATTTTTGTGTCATAACACAACTTTTCTTTCAGTTTATTGCTTTGAATTATACGCCGTTGGCCGCAAGGCACCCCAAAACTCTAATCTTGTCCTGTTATTTCTTTCACAATTCATAGAGATAATATTTTTTAAGTGTATATTTTACATATATTTCATTTTGATGAAGGATATTTGGTTCCATTTCTTTTATTTTTCCAGGTGGATTGACTTGCCCAGGGTGACACAGTGGTGTCAGTAGCAGGACTTGAGCGCACAACCTGAGAACTTCAAGTCCACAGCCTTAACCGTTACGCCACACTGCCTGCCACACTTTAAACAGCCTGTTAAAATGAAATAACACAGAAACAGTAAGATGAAGGCATAAATGTCAAACTCAATCATGAAACGTAACATTTTAGATTCTTTAACTGAGTGCATTGTGTGTTCGTTCATCCATCACTTGCACTGCAGAGTTCAACTCCTCCCAACGGCTCCATGGGATTCTTTCCAGGTTCTCCAGTTTTTTTGCTGACATCCCAAAAACATTCACATTCGGCTCAGTGGTGGCTTTAAACTGGCCTGGCATTTGGGCATGCATGAGTGTGCCCACTGATGGAATGGCACCCCATCAAAGCCTGATTCCTGGATTAGGCCGATTTGATAAGTGTGATGGAGATGTGGAATTAAACGTAGGCAGTGAGGCCCCCTGTTGGCTAAGATTTGAAACTTGCAATCGGAAATTGTCTGACTCAAAACTCACCTTTGAGTTACTGTATAATAAACAGAGAGCAAATCACAAATAATTAAACATTTACAAAAATATGTACAGTATGTGCATTCATAAAGTGTGCCGGTGCTGTTCACTGTATGTGAAGGTGCGACTTCAAATCAGAAACCTTTTTCCAAGCAAGTCACTGCACTTAAATACCATCAAGTTAAAATTCAAATACTATAAGGTATGATAACACGGTAAGGTCGGTGTGTGTCCGGTCCCGCCCAGCAATCTGATTGGTCAGTTTGGCTTGGGTGACACAAACAAAAGAAGAAGTGCGAGTGTGAAACACAGGAGGAGGGGGGAAAGCTTAGGAGGCACACTGAGAGTCGCCTGCAAAGATGGGGAGTATAAAAGGAGACAGGTTAGGGTACCGAACACCTTGAAATGATACAGGGGGAGGAACACAATGATAAGACACCCTGTCACCCCAGGGTGGTGTCACATACCTGGGAAGAGCTTGGATGGTGATCCTCAGACGCCCAAGCGTGACTATATAGTCTATATACTGTATGTATATATACACTCTTATAAAGTCACACATTTGCACATAGGGAACAGTTTAAGGGCTCAGATAATTGTAATATTTCCCTGGGAAGCCAGAGGGCGCTGTCGACTAGTGCCTTTCTCGTCCTCCCTCTGCAGACCGGAAGACTGACAATCATGACACCTCTGACATCACTGCTGGTCTACGCCCTCCTGGACCCGCCTTTACCTGCCAAGAACTTGGAAGCAACATCATCGTAGTCAGTCTATCTTGGAGACTCATACTGTAGACAGACAGATAGATAGATAGATAGATAGATAGATAGATAGATAGATAGATAGATAGATAGATAGATAGATAGATAGATAGATAGATAGATAGATAGATAGATAGATAGATAGATAGATAGATAGATAGACAGAGTGCATCCAGAAAGTATTCACAGCACATCACTTTTTCCACACTTTGTTATGTTACAGCCTTATTCCAAAATGGATTAAATTCATTTTTTTCCTCAGAATTCTACACACAACACCCCATAATGACAACGTGAAAAAAGTTTACTTGAGGTTTTTGCAAATTTATTAAAAATAAAAAAAATTGAGAAAGCACATGTACATAAGTATTCACAGCCTTTGCCATGAAGCTCAGAATTGAGCTCAGGTGTATCCTGTTTCCCCTGATCATCCTTGAGATGTTTCTGCAGCTTCATTGGAGTCCACCTGTGGTAAATTCAGTTGACTGGACATGATTTGGAAAGGCACACACCTGTCTATAGAAGGTCCCACAGTTGACAGTTCATGTCAGAGCACAAACCAAGCATGAAGTCAAAGGAATTGTCTGTAGACCTCCGAGACAGGATTGTCTCGAGGCACAAATCTGGGGAAAGTTACAGAAAAATTTCTGCTGCTTTGAAGGTCCCAATGAGCACAGTGGCCTCCATCATGCGTAAGTGGAAGAAGTTCGAAACCACCAGGACTCTTCCTAGAGCTGGCCGGCCATCTAAACTAAGCAATCGGGGGAGAAGGGCCTTAGTCAGGGAGGTGACCATGAACCCGATGGTCACTCTGTCAGAGTTCCAGAGGTCCTCTGTGGAGAGAGGAGAACCTTCCAGAAGGACAACCATCTCTGCTGCAATCCACCAACCAGGCCTGTATGGTAGAGTGGCCAGACGGAAGCCACTCCTTAGTAAAAGGCACATGGCAGCCCACCTGGAGTTTGCCAAAAGGCACCTGAAGGAGTCTCAGACCATGAGAAAGAAAATTCTCTGGTCTGATGAGACAAAGATTGAACTCTATGGTGTGAATGCCAGGCGTCACGTTTGGCGGAAACCAGGCACCGCTCATCACCAGGCCAATACCATCCCTACAGTGAAGCATGGTGGTGGCAGCATCATGCTGTGGGGAACTGGGAGACTAGTCAGGATAAAGGGAAAGATGACTGCAGCAATGTACAGAGACATCCTGGATGAAAACCTGCTCCAGAGCGCTCTTGACCTCAGACTGGGGCGACGGTTCATCTTTCAGCAGGACAACGACCCTAAGCACACAGCCAAGATATCAAAGGAGTGGCTTCAGGACAACTCTGTGAATGTCCTTGAGTGGCCCAGCCAATGCCCAGACTTGAATCTGATTGAACATCTCTGGAGAGATCTTAAAATGGCTGTGCACCGACGCTTCCCATCCAACCTGATGGAGCTTGAGAGGTGCTGCAAAGAGGAATGGGCCAAACTGGCCAAGGATAGGTGTGCCAAGCTTGTGGCATCATATTCAACAAGACTTGAGGCTGGAATTGCTGCCAAAGGGGCATCGACAAAGTATTGAGCAAAGGCTGTGAATACTTATGGACATGGGATTTCTCAGTTTTTTGATTTTTAATAAATTTGCAAAAACCTCAAGTAAACTTTTTTCACGTTGTCATTATGGGGTGTTGTGTGTAGAATTCTGAGGAAAAAAATGAATTGAATCCATTTTGGAATAAGGCTGTAACATAACAAAATGTGGAAAAAGTGATGCGCTGGGAATACTTTCTGGATACACTGTAGATAGATAGATAGATAGATAGATAGATAGATAGATAGATAGATAGATAGATAGATAGATAGATAGATAGATAGATAGATAGATAGATAGATAGATAGATAGATAGATAGATAGATAGATAGATAGATAGATAGATAGATAGATCAAATTTTCTTTGTCCTCACTAGTATAGAGAATCGCACACACACACACACTATGGTCTGAACACACACTAGAATGATTAAAAAAGAAGGTAAAATTAAAAAAAACCACTTCTGACCTGGCAGTCCCAGTCCCAGTGAGGCGCTCTATGGGTGTATTGCTGTTGGTATTAAGGACCCCCCCAGTTGTGTTTCCGCTAATTAATTTGATGGCTGAAAGTCCTCGGTGTTGTGTCACAGAGAGGATGTGTAGCTTTGTTCATAATGGCACTCAGTTTTTTTATCAGTCTCTCCTCCATTACAACCTCCAGGAGGTCCAGAGTGCACCCCGTAAGTTTCAGCCAGCTTGTTGATTTGGTGGTCCTCTCTTAAAGTGATGTTACCAGCCCAGCACACCACACAGGTCATCACAGAGCTGTAGGAGATGTGAAGGAGCTCACTTCCCACATTGAAGGAGCTCAGTCTCCTAAGGATGAAGAGCCTACTCTGCTTTTTCCTTTATAGCGCCTCTGTGTTCTGTGACCAGTCCAATCTTTTATTAATGTGGACCCCCAAGTACTTGGAGTGGACCACCTCTACATCCATTCCCTGAATAGTGTCCACACACAGAGGTTCTTTGTTATGATGAAAGTCAATAAGAATTTCTCTGATATTTTTGATGTTGAGTTGCAGACAAACTTCTCCCCCCGACTCCTCTCCTCCATCTTGTCCCCCTCCTCAATACCCCCCATGAGTGTCGAATCACCTGATCGTTCCTCCGGGTGACGTGAACTGCTGTTATATTTCTACTCGTATGTGTTCAGAGTGAAGAGTAGAGGAGAGGAGACAGGCCTGTACTGTGTGGTGCTCCAGTGCAGTGGCGTAGCTCGAGTTCGTGTCGCTCGGGGCGCGGCTTCCATTTGCCGCCCTCCAACATATCTGAATATGTTAACCTATTTAAATAGAAAATTAAAATGACGTATAGAGAAAATTTTAAATAAATTTTGCATAGATTTATTCAAAAATAGAGAAACAGCAATAATTTTTCACATATAATTATTTATAAGCGCTAACTAGACAAGAATATAGTATAGACGCTCTGAATGTCCGTGTTCTAATTATTAGTTTAATATAATTACGCTGTGAAAACAAGAACCAGTGTGGTGTGCAAGTGATAGGTGGGGATGTTTTCTGTGCAGAGCAAGAACACATTCGGATTGATAACAAAACAAAATTATAAATTGTAAATTAGTTGCTCATCTTCCTAGATATTATTCTATGTTTATTTTTGTTATTGCCTCATAAATTTCAACTGCTGTGTCTAATGTGGTCACAGAAGGACAGTCGGAAAATTATTTTTGAAGCATTTGCGGATAAAAATCAGAGAATTTTCCCAAACCCTGCTGCTTACACATGCATTGTACAGGGCCTTTTGGTCAATAATGCCGCCCCCAAAAATGTGCCGCCCAGGGCAGACCACCACCCTCCGCCCGCTCCTAGCTACGCCACTGCTCCAGTGCTGCTCACATCCATATCAGAGATGATTTAGTTGTGCCCTGTAAAATGATGACATTAATGATTTGGTGTTTCCTATTTCTCATTACTTTTGCCCCCTTTGCAGAGATCTGTTCTCACTTTGACATTAAATAGTTTACGGTGGCACAGTGATTTGGCCTGCAGTAAGGAGACCAGGATTCATGTCACCTGTGTGGAGTTTGCATGTTCTCCCCGTGTCTGTGTGGGTGTCCACCAGGTGCTCTAATTTCCTCCCACAGTCCAAAGACATGCAGGTTAGGTGGATGGACAATACTGAATTGTGTGTGTATTTGTGGCGTGTGAGTGTTCTCCCTGTCCAGGGTTTGTTCCTGCCTTGTGCCCTAGCTGGGATGGTCTCCAGCAGACCCTTGTGACCCTGTTCAGGAGGAAGCAGGCTAGAAGAAATCAGTCAGTCAGTCATTATCCAACCCGTCATATCCTAACACAGGGTCACGGGGGCCTGCTGGAGCCAATCCCAGCCAGCACAGAGCGCAAGGCAGGAACAAACCCCAGGCAGGGTGGCAGCAGACCACAGGGCACACACACACACCAAGCACACACTACGGACAATTTAGGATCACCAATGCACCTAACCTGCATATCTTTGGACTGTGGGAGGAAACCTATGCAGACACGGGGAGAACATGCAAACTCCAGGGAGGACCCGGGAAGTGAACCCAGGTCTCCTAACTGCGAGGCAGCAGCGCTACCATAACTATAGAAATTCAATAGTTATTTTCGGTCAAAAAAAAATCCAGTGATGTATAACAATTCAATGTTACGACTTCCGAGGGGGCTGAACACTTTTTATAAGGAGACGCGGTCGAGTCGAGCAAACCCTCTGCTTGTCATCGATCGGGGTCAGCTTTGCTGAAAACATGCCGGAGTTTATAGTTGTACTTCTGCACGCCATTGACAGTTTATGGGATTTATGACAGAAGGTGAACTCTGCCGAGCTCATTAATGCCGGCCAAACAGCCGCTCAATAATGCATGCGCAGAATACTGTGGGCCGTTTTTTGTTCTGTTTTGTTTTCTTTTTGGTCCTCGTGGCACCTTCTTGAAACGTGGAGGTCCTGGCATTAGAGTGATATCTTCCGCAGACAAACACTTCAGCCCATTTTTTACAAACCAACGTGACGGCCCTGGACTTGAGCAAAAGCGGAAAACGAAGGCCGCTTTGGGTGATTTGCGTGGCACAGGTCTGCCCGCTCCTCCAAAAGCGCTCGTGAACGCGCCGCCCTGTTTTTCCAAAGATGTATAGGATGGGTATCCATCCATTTTCATAATTGCTTTTTTTTTTCCTTTCTGCTTTGGGTTATCATACTGATGTGGAATTAATAAGTACAAGAATTTATCTGATGCATTTAATCTTCAAAATGCGGCTTAAATCGTTGCCAACGCGTAAGAAGGGCGCTTAATTATTGCGCTGGTCAAATACGCTTCAGATCAGCTCGATTCTGTTAGCGAAGTAACACTTTCAGCAAAAGTTTACATATTAATCAGAATATATTATGCAAAAGCAAACTTTGAACTTGATCATTGACTTTATTTTTTTTTTTAGAATGTGTCGCTAATTATACAGCATGTAAATGATGTTTTCTATATAAAATACATGTATATTTAGATATATACAAAGTCGTTTATAAATTATTCAGCTGCCCACCCTCATCCATAGAACCAGTGTGGGGCTAAATATTATTAATTCATGCCAGAAACTCGTAACTGGCCACATTAATCCAGGCGCGGATTATGCTCATGTTTTATTAAGCCTGCCATTGATCCACTGTGTACTTGTATCTGGGCAACTTGCCACTTTGACTATACGCACCGCGGCTTCAAGAAATATTTCGTCTTTCGATCTCAAAATCCCATTTGTTAATAGTTTATCCCGGATTTAATGCAAGGTACTGAATGGAATCTGTGAGGCCAACACTTTGGACGGAGAAAATTTTACACAGCAGAAAGAAAAAATAAAATAAAACTCAACGCAACCGACTTGCAGGACAATTCCGAGAAGGGTATGGCTGCAGCCCGGGAAAAATTATGGGCGGATCTCAAGAAATGTCAATCAAATTTGACAAGTCAGTGACAGGGGGAAAAAAAATCGAACATTTGATTGGTTGAAGTCTGACAGTGATTGCTGGGTGACCACGCCCACCACGTCACACCCCCCATTTCGTTTCGGGCTGTATGTCTGTCTATCTGACAGTCCTGGCGCTTACTTGCCACCTACAGAAGCTTTCAGATGACTCGTCCATCATTTGGTTGGGAGCAGGTGCCAATTACAGCGTGCTGCTGTGCCCACCACACTATAAACCACCCAGTTTGAGATCCTAGTGCAGCCGTGCAACAGGTGACACCTCAGTACAATATTGAAGAGCTTTTACAGTGCCAATCCTGCCACCCACCACCTGTAAATTGGAGGACCTGCTGACAGGGCTGGATGCAGATTAACGTCATACCGAGGATGGAGCAATTGCAGATTAAGGGTTTTATTCAAGGGCGCAACAGAACAGAGTCACTTCTGGCATTTTACAGGATTCGAATGGGCATGCAAATCCATAGCCTCAGAGCCACCATCCCGCCATCATGACACTCTATTAATAATGGAGACGAGTCAGAGTACAGGGAGGATGTGGAGGTCGTGGTGTAGAGACTCAACATCAGCAAGACAGAAGAGATTGTGTTGGACTTACAATGTGCCAAGAAGGCTCAGAGACCAGTCACCATTCGGTGGAGCAGAGTTACAAGGACCTGGGGGTGGGGGGGTCACACAAACAACAAACTGGACTGGTCTGGCAACACAGTGGTGCTGGACAAGTGGGAGCCGGAGGAAATTGGTGTGGACAGTAGGGGGCACTCCAGCTCTCCAAACACCCAACACAAGCAGGCCTAGGACACAAGTTCAAAGCACAAAGAGTCTTTATTTGTGGCAAACTCTTCCCTATAAGCGTTTCCCACCACAATCATGGTAGAGCACAATAAGTCACTCTTTGTCTTCTCTCTCTCTCAGTCATTCCTCCCTTCAAGCTTCATCCACCTCCACCCAACTTCCGGTGATATGATGCTGCTGCTCCAAAGCACTTCCAGGTCAGGTTGGAGCCCACATGGAATAGGGAATGCCAAATTATACAGTTCCCCCTGGCCAACTCCAGGGGACCCAGCAAGGCTGTTCCCTGGGACTACAGTACATGGCATGACTTGTGGACACCCATGTGGATATCCAAGCTTGGGCTCACTGCCATCTAGCAATCCGGGGAAGATAATGCCCCATACACGCTCTCTCCCCTAGTCCTTCCATTCCAAGGGCATCCAGACCAGGAAGGGACTTGGGTTCTACCTCAAACTGGAAATGTTCTACCAGACCATAGTAGCCAGTGTGGTGTTCTACACTGCAGTCTCCAGAGAAGCTCAGAAGCTGAACAAACTTATCAGGAAAGCCTGCGCCATCTCTGGGCCAACCCTGGAGACACTGGAAGCTGTTGTGGAAAAAGAGGATGGGGGCAAAATTGAATGCCGTTATGAAAAATCCCCTCTAGGAGGCGGACTCTTGGAGCTCTTTTAGCCACAGGCTCCTTCCACCACAATGTGTGGTAAGAAACGCTTCTGGGAGTCTTTTCTGCCCACTGTTATCAGGCAATTCAATGATTCCACCCGACGTACTCATTAAGCTTATTTATTTCTTTATCAATTGATTGATTGGCTGTATTACATGTCCTGTGATTATCCTTATCCTTGTATTTTGTGTTTCTGCTGCTGTATACATCTGAATTTCCCCAATGAGTTTAATAACGTTTATCTAATCTGACCTAATCTAAATTTCAGGTCATTTCATCAGCACAGCATCGGTTGGTGAAGAAAGATTCATGGATCTTGACTTTGCTGACGATGCTGTGATCTTCGCAGAGTCAATGGAGGCTCTGATCGGGGGTCTCGAGAGACTGAGTGAGGAGTTTGAGTGTTTGGGCTTGTGAGGGTTCTGGATAAAAACCAACAACATCCAGGCCTTTAATGACCTCTTGGGCACGGCCTTCAGCAGTGTGTCTGTCTGCGGAGAGAGTGTCGACCTCATTGAGAGGTTTACTTACCTCGGCAGTGACATTCAAGTCTCTGGTGACTCTTCCTATGAAGTTAGTTGACGGACTGGGAGAACATGGGGGCATCATGAGGTCACTGGAAAGGAGTGTGCGGCGCTCCTGATATCTGCAAAAGGACGAAGATCCAAGTCTTTAGAGCCCTGGTGCTTCCTGTTTTTGAGACATGGACGCTATCCAATGACCTGAGATGAAGATTGGACTCCATCATGTGTGTCTATCCGGAAAATCCTTGGGTGTCGCTGGTTTGACTTTGTGTTGCTCATGGAGTCTCGCATGTGGCACATGACCTACATTGTGAAGGAGCGTCAGTTAAGGCATTACGGCCATGTGGCACATATTCCCGAGGGTGATCCAGCTCGCAGGATCCTCATTGTTGGGGACCCGAGTAGCTGGACCAGGCCAAGGGGTAGCTCATGTAACACCTGGCTGCTGTAGATAGAGGGGCACTTCTGCAGGGTGGGACTGGACCGCGTGTCTGCCTGGGGGGTTGCCAACTGGGATCCCGAGTTGTTTTGTTGTGTGGTGGGTGCGGCAACTCGCTGTACCAGTGCATGTCCCCCAACTTGACCTGACCTGAATCTTGTTTCCTCTTAATTTCCTTTTGCTTCAACTGTAAAGGCTCAGCTCTTTTAATCTTTCTTTATAACTCATCCCCTGTAGCCCCTGAATCAGCCTTGTCACTCTTCTCTGGACCTTTTCTAGTGCTGTTATGTCCTTTTTGCAGCCTGGAGACCAAAACTGCACCCAGTACTCCAGATGAGGCCTCACCAGTGTGTTATAAAGGTTGAGCAGAACCTCCTGTGACTTCTCCTCTACACATCAAGGCACTATATAACCTGACATTATGTCAGCCTTCTTAATGGCTTCTGTAAGTTCACTCCAACTCCTAAATCCTTCTCATAAGGTGGACTCTCGATTTTCAGACTCCCCCATTATGTATTCAAACCTCACATTTTTACTTCCTATGTGTAATTTTTTACATTTACTGACATTAAATTTCATCTGCCCAAGCCTGTCTGCTATCCAAGTCCTTCTTTGATGATATAACGGATTCCAAATTATCTGCTAATCCTCCTATCTTGGTATCATCTGCAAACTTCACCAGCTTGTTACTTATATTCCTATCTTAAATCATTTATATTTATTAAAAATGGCAGCGGCCCCAGCACTGTCCCCTGCTGGTCACCACTCTTAACGTCACCCAATTCTGATGAGGTTCCTCTCATCATCACCCTCTGCTTCCTGTGTCTGAGCCAATTCTGCACTCATCTACAAACACCACTTCTTTTAGTTTGATGCCCACCCTCTCACGTGGCACCTTATCAAATGCTTTCTGAAAGTCCACATCAATAACATCATCTGCTCCTCTCTGGTCGTATCATTTTCTTGCCTCCTCTTAGAATTCCAGCATATTAGTAAAACACGACCTCCCTCTTCTGAGCCCATGCTGACTGTTCCTAATAACTCCTGTCCTTGCCAGGTGTTGCTCAATCTTATCCTCTTTAATAAAATCCCTGTGCGTCCAGGTGTCCGTGTGTGTGTGTCTTCTGGTGAAGTGCGCGTGCGTGGGGCACGGTGCAATGTGCGATATTACTGTCAGAGAAAGTTAGAGGCGTTTTACGGAAATACAAACCAGTATTACTGCAAGAGGAAATTAAAGGTACACAATACAGTGACACATATTACAGCCACATACAAGGCAGTATTACTGTCAGAGGAGATTAAAGGCATATTACCGACGCGCACGCCTGTATTACCGCCAGAGAAAATTAAAGGTATATTACGGACGTACAAGCCAGCGGACGTACAAGACAGTATTACTGTCACAGAAAATTAAAGACACACAATACATGGCGGCAGCCCACGAAGAACGGTCAGCTCAGCAAGTAAACATCAACAAAAGAAAGGCTGAAAGAAAAGAAAAATACGACCAACAAAAAGAATGAGGTCAAAGTCCCTTGCCATTTAATATAGACTGTTCCTACTAATGTTTATGCACTACTGTTCTAGCGCCCGTTATTGTAACGGGCTAAATGACTAGTCCTTAATAATTCCTTCCATCAATTATCCTGTGATGCATGTTAAGCTTATATAATGGGATGATATTTGACATTTTCCAATCTTTTGGAATCTCAACAGTGCATAGTGACTTCCTAAAGGAGGCAGCCAACAAGCCCTAAGGTGAGTGAATTCACGCGAGATAAAGAGTTATCATCGATCATTAATGCCTCTCCTCTTCTCTCACCAGAAATACTGAAGAAAAATAATGAAATATTTTACCTACCATCTGCAATTTCAAATCTACAAAATGGCGTTTTGGACCAAACATCATTCCCGCTTCTGGCTCCTCATGCTGACGTCGCTTTTTCCGCTCCCCAAATGATGACGTCACTTTTCCGGCTCTACTTGATGACATCACTTCCGGTCCCCACATGATGACATCACTTTCCTATGTCAGATTAATGATGTCACTTCCACCTTTCCTGTTGTGACGTCATTTCCCCGCATACTTCCTTCCGGCCACCATTTTGTCTATAAAAACGACCTACGTTATTGCTATGTGTTGTCAAATGTCTACAATTTTTGATTAAAATGACTACGATTTTTCTCCAAATCTACTGGACATTATAAGGGGCAATTTCCCAACTCTTTTCAAGCGTCCACGTCTTGTTAATTTCATCAGAGTCCCTAATCTTAAATACTGATTATCTAGATAGATAGATAGATAGATAGATAGATAGATAGATAGATAGATAGATAGATAGATAGATAGATAGATAGATAGATAGATAGATAGATAGATAGATAGATAGATAGATAGATAGATAGATAGATAGAGTGAATGGTACTTTAAGATAGACAGACAGACAGAGTGAATGGCACTTTAAGATAGATAGATAGAGTGAATGGCACTATATAATAGATAGATAGATAGAGTGAATGGCACTATATAATAGATAGATAGATAGATAGATAGATAGATAGATAGATAGATAGATAGATAGATAGATAGATAGATAGATAGATAGATAGATAGAGTGAATGGCACTTTAAGATAGACAGACAGACAGAGTGAATGGCACTTTAAGATAGACAGACAGACAGAGTGAATGGCACTTTAAGATGGATAGATAGAGTGAATGGCACTATATAATAGATAGATAGATAGATAGATAGATAGATAGATAGATAGATAGATAGATAGATAGATAGATAGATAGATAGATAGATAGATAGATAGGAAGGGCACTATATAATAGATAGATAGATAGATAGATAGATAGATAGATAGATAGATAGATAGATAGATAGATAGATAGATAGATAGATAGATAGATAGATAGATAGATAGAGTGAATGGCACTTTAAGATAGACAGACAGACAGAGTGAATGGCACTTTAAGATAGATAGATAGAGTGAATGGCACTATATAATAGATAGATAGATAGATAGATAGATAGATAGATAGATAGATAGATAGATAGATAGATAGATAGATAGATAGATAGATAGATAGATAGATAGATAGAGCAACAAGGGGGAGCTCCCACTAACAACCTCTTCCATTCTACCCATTGCCACCAGCAGAAAAATGATTGATATGAATTCCACTTTGCCACCAAGCTCAGGCCCTTTCAGGTCAATAATATAAGAGCCTTAAAACCAAAGGAAGCTGGCATTCATTTGAGGACCACACCTTAAGGTGGAATGTTATATATCTGAATAACTTTGTATGTGTAAAACACATTGGCTGGGATGATGTTGACTACAGAAAGGCACTATATAAAATAAATTCTGTTTGTTTGAATAGAAAGAGAGCGTGAAAGATAGATAGATGTGAAAGGCATTATATAATACACAGATAGATAGATAGATAGATAGATAGATAGATAGATAGATAGATAGATAGATAGATAGATAGATAGATAGATAGATAGATAGATAGATAGATAGATAGATAGATAGATAGATAGATAGATAGATAGATAGATAGATAGATAGATAGATAGATAGAGTGCTCAGCATAAATGAGTACACCCCACTACATTTGTAAGAAAGCCTTTAGTTTCCTTTCAGTATCCACATTGTCTATGAGATACTGTACTACAAAATACTCCCACAAATGTGGGCCATTGATTGCAAACAAGATTTGTTAATTTGCACACACAAAAAAGTGATTATCCTAACAAATTCATTCAAGCCCATGTAGCAAAAATGAGTACACCCCAATTATAGTCTTAGGAGAAAAGCCACACTTAAGACTACAAAAGTCCCATTAACAGGCATTCAACCACAGGTGAGTCTAATGATTCATTTAAGAGGTGTCCAGCAGACAGGTGACTATAAAAGGACATTACTTAACAAAGAAAAGCCCTTCCCATTTCATGCTGTCAGCAATGGCTCCACATGGAAGAGAAATGTCAAAAAATCTGAGAAAGGAAATCATTACTTTACACAAAAAAGGTGAGGGCTACAAGAAGATCAGCAAAGCTTTACATATCAGTCAAAATACTGTAGCAAAAGTGATCCAAAAATTTAAGAAAGATGTCCACGGAAGTTAACATCTCGACAGGAGCGTCTTCTGATGAGAAGGGTTGAAGAAAATCGCCATGCAAGTTCACTGCAGTTAGCTAAAGCAGTAGAAAGCCAAACTGGAGTGACTGTTTCCCGTGACACAATACGGCGCACACTGCAGAGGAATGGCATGCATGGGTATCGTCCACGAAGGAAGCCTCTCCTAAAGCCCATGCACAAAAAAGCACGCCTAGAATTTGCTAAGGCCCATGCTGAAAAATATGAAGACTACTGGGACTCTATACTCTGGAGTGATGAGACAAAGATCACTGTTTTTGGAACTAATGGTTTCAAAACTGCATGGCGTCGTAAAGGTGAGGATTTCAAAGAAAAATGCATGGTGCCTACAGTGAAACATGGTGGTGGCAGTGTCCTTATGTGGGGCTGCATGAGTGCTGCTGGTGTTGGGGAGCTGCATTTCATTGATGGTATCATGAACTCAACAATGTACTGCTCTATACTGAAGGAGAAGATGCTGCCATCACTCCATGCACTTGGTCGTCGTGCACTTTTCCAACACGACAATGATCCAAAACACACATCTAAAGCTACTGTTGCATTTCTGAAGAAGAACAGGGTGAAGGTGATTGAATGGCCAAGTATGTCTTCTGATATGAACCCAATCGAACACCTGTGGGGAATTCTGAAGCGACAAGTTGAGCATCACTCTCCATCCAGCATCCAGGCTCTAAAAGAGGTTATTCTTGAGGAATGGAAAAAGGTAGATGTTGCAATATGTCGCCAACTTGTTCATTCCATACCTAGAAGACTTGGTGCTGTCCTTAAGAATCACGGTGGTCATACAAAATACTAGATGTAGTAGTTTTTGTTGCGGGGTGTATTCATTTTTGCTTCAACCAATTTTAGTGAAACTGAAGATTTTGTGATCTAAGTTATATTATTAACCTTAATTTCATGTTATGGAGTTTAACAAGTGTTCAATAAAACTCAGCCTTGTGAAAATTTTGGACATTGTTCTTTTGTTCATTGAGCTACTGATTAAATTCGTACTTTTTAAAGGGGGTGTACTCATTTATGCTGAGCACTGTAGATAGATAGACAGATAGATAGATAGATAGATAGATAGATAGATAGATAGATAGATAGATAGATAGATAGATAGATAGATAGATAGATAGATAGATAGATAGATAGATAGATAGATAGATAGATAGATACTTTATTAATCCCAAGGGGAAATTCACAATCTAAACCATAATCTTAAAAGAATTTAACTCTAATGGCAAATAGGTTTCTCTAATAACCCTAATTTTTACTTTGAGCTATAGGAGTTTTTAAATTCTCTATTTTTAGCTGCTTTCAATTGCTTTTAAGACATTTTTGATATTTATTTGGAAACTTTTAACTGCCTTAGTTTTGCATTTTTTAATTATTTATTAAAGGCAGTCTTTGCAAAGTTTAATAAAATAAATATTGAATGTTTGGGTGTTTTGTAACAATATAGAGCAGTTTGTTTATGGTGTTTTATAGTGTTAAGTTGGAGATAGTAGATAAGTTTTTATCTACATAGTCTGTGTGCTAGTGCTCTGTTTGCCCTCTAGGGGGCAGCATCTCTTCAAACCCTAACCTAACCTTAACCCTAAACCTAATGCCATGCCTTCTGGGCACCCATAGGACCAAAAACAAATAGTTCGTATTGTAGCATTGTGGATGGCGCCTATCGGAACCCTGTCTTTTTCCCTAACCCTACCCCTAACCTAACCGGACCGCTGTATAACAATAAAATGGGAAACTGTCCAAAGCATCTTAAATGTAAGTTTTTGTAACTTTTCAGCTTTCCTTATAAAATCTAAAGTGAGCCTTGGTGGAAAGGATCCCGTTTAGCACTTTGGAGTGCTGACTGAAAATTTCAAGGACATACAATGAATCAGCTCAGTGGCTCAAATGAAGGATACTGGCATGAGGCGAACATTCTTTGTCATCAAGTGCCAAATCCATCCATGGGTTTTTCCGGAAGCTCAAAGCAGCACGCCAAGCCTGAAAGTGCAGCGCAAGAGCCAAGCGAGGATCCACAGCCTGGCACACCACCGCTGCAACTCGCCAGCCTTGCCGCTTTCTGCCTTGACAGATGCCCGGTAATGATGGGTGAGGGGGATGCAGTCATCAATCCTGCATGGAATGACTTTGCCTGGCACCATACCACAACCTTGTGTTTGTCTTTCTTTGCTTGTCTGTAGGAAGGATAAATCCTTAAAAAAAATCATTCTTCACAATAGCAGATTACCTTGGCAGTGGCAAGTGTGAAAGTTAAGACCACCGACTGAGACGAAGAAGATTTGGGGGCCAAAACAGGCAGGTGGGAAAAAACACTTAAATATATTTGTTAGGGGTTAAAGTTGATGTGTACTTAGAGAGGCCCCTTAAGACAACTACGAGCAAAGACGAGCCCACCACTGTCTCTGAATTTAACTTGAAAGGGAACAAAGTCATTGCCACCCATCGCTGTTTATTCCGACTTTGCTTTAGAGTTTGTATCCAACAGAATATTTCAGATTTTAACACAAATAGACAAAAATGATGGGACCCTTAACCTCATATTTTGTCACACCTCCTTTAGAACTTGCAATCCCTGCACACACAAAGCGATTCCTGGCACTCTCCGTGAGACCCTCTGTACCTGTCCACAGGTCGTTCGGCCCACTTGTCCAGGTTTGAAGGGGGTCTTCTCCAGACTTCACGTTTCAGTTCTTACCATTGATGTTGGATAAGATTCAGATCAGGACCCACAGAAGGTCACGTCAGAATACTCTAATGTTGTGTATTTCGCCATTCTTGGGGTCTTTCAGCTGTGTGTTTTGGCTCCTTACCCTGTTGGAGGGTCCATGACCTGTGACTGAGACGGAGCTTTCTGACACTCGGCAGGACGTTTCATTCCAGAATGATTTGATGGTCTTGAGATTTCATTGTTCCCTGCACAGACTCAAAGCACCTCACGCCAGACGCGGCCTCAAAACATAACTGAGCCTCCTCCATCTTTCACAGTAGCTATGGTGGTCTTTACTTTGAAGGCTTCATTTCTTTTGTCTGTGGACTTAGAGCTGACGTGACTTGCCAAAAAGCTCCAGTTGTGTCTCCTCTGTCCAATGGACGTTCTCCCAGAAGCATTGTGGCTTGTCAGATATGCATTTGAGCTTTTTTATGTTTTTATTTAATTAGTGGGTTCCTCCTGGGTCTTCATCCATTGAGCCCAGTATGGATGGTGCAATCATACACTGATGGACCTCGACCTCGGAGTTCAGCTTGTGTCTCTTTGAAAGTCGTCCTTGGCTTTGTGTCTGCCATTCTCACTGTCCTTCTGCCCATTCTGGGGTTTGTTTTTCCTCTTGTGGCCTTGTCCAAAGAGGTGGGCTACAGTCTGATGGACCTTCAGCTTCTTCATAACATTTGCAACTGTTGTCATAGGAGCATCAGTCTGCTTGGAGATGGTGGTCTTCTAGCCTTTGCCTTTCATATGGTGGTCTCTCATTTTCTTCCTGATCTCCTCAGACAACTCTCTCCTTTTGCTTTCTCTGCTCCATGTTCAGTGTGGGACACACGATGACACCAATCAGCAGAGTGACGACTCTTCTCCATTTAAATCGGCTCAATAACTGATTGCACGATTGGAGACGTGTGTGTGATATGAATTCCAGAAAATGGCGAGTTTGAAATATCACTCCAATCCACTTATTTAGGGGCTTTCTAGGGGTCCCAACAAATGTGTGCAGGCCATTTTTAGAAGATCTTTGCAGACAAAGCAACACTTGACTTCTTGTCATACTTGCTGCGCTTTACTCGATGACATGTTAAAGACATAGAGGGACACGGGGGACGATGGCTTTTCATTTTGTCACTTTCCAGGAGGCATGCAGCACAGTTGTAAGGGGACCCACACGTTTCTCCACTCGTTTATTTTGCACAGACTCTCTTAAAGTGGCAGAGAGTTGGCATTCCTTCTTCACAGTGCCAGGGGCTCAGGTTTGATTCCTAGCCTGGTCAGGATCTTCCAAGAGTTTGCCTGTTGTCCCCATATGTCTGTGGTCGCCTTTTTGGCAAGTTACTTTAGTAGCTGGGAAGTTTAGGCTTCAATAAGCAGGTGGGCGTCACTTATGCTGTGACCAGAGGTGACGACTCTAAGGGACGGCTTATACTTTACGCTCAGAACGGATCATGGCTGCCACACCTTCCCAGATTTCTGTTGATCCGCCCTCAGAGCACGTCGTCAGAAATCAACGTGGCGCATGAGCGAGCACCAGCAAAAATATGAGTGGGGTGTGTGTGTGTGTGTGTGTGTGTGTGTGTGTGTGTGTGCAAGATTTGGTACGTGACATCAGAATCGATGTTTACTATCAACATGTGACAGAGAAACACTTTGAGGCTCCAGCAGGGTCAATGGCCAGGCGTTGATCTTTGATGAATGCTTTGATTCGGTGAAGCATATCATCAGACTTAAATGCTGACATGCAAGTGTCTTCATGGTGCTTTTCTTCATCCATTTCTCACGAAGGCAATACAAGCGTCGCATAGCCCATTGTAATGACGTGACGCATTTAAAGGTCTCATATTCCATCTTCTCTGTCGCTGTTGTCGTCGTTAAACATCTTTAACACCTTTCTTCACTCAACTCACAACACAGTGAAACCGGACGTTGTTTTCTCACCGCGATGATTTCTCACACTGCCCCCTGGTGGAATCCTCCAGATTTACTTAAAGTATGCGTGCAGGTATAGACAGAATACTGCCTGTGGAGCAGCAGCAGCGTCCTCAAGCTCACGCGTCACGTAGCATTAAGCATATCACCGGCCTAATATGGCAAGTCATTATAACATTTAATTCCTTTATCATGAGTTTTAAATTTGATATCAGTATTTAGAAATTTGATTTTGGGCTTATAAAATCTGACATCATGCCTTTAAAATTTGATATTGAGTTTTTAAAAATTGATATTGCACTTTTGAAACTTGATACGATAGCTTAAATGGTAACATATATGCATTTTAAATTGTCACATTGTATTGTGTCATTTTGATATCACATTTATAACATTTGATATTAGGCAAATAAAATTTGATATCACACTTTTAAAATTCAGTATCAAGCATTTGAAATTTGATATTTAGTTTTTAAAATTTAGTATTGAGCTGTTGAAATTTGATATCAAGGTATTAAACTTTTACATCGCATTTTTGAAATTTGATATCATGACTTTAAAATTGATATCAAGCTTTTGACATTTAAAATCACACGTTTGAAATTTGATATGATATGATAGCTTAAATGCTAATATATATGCATTATAAACTTGCACATTACATTTTGTCATTTTGATATCACATTTATAAAATTTGTTATGTTGCTTTTGAAATTTGATATCTAGTTTTTAAAATTTGATATTGTGCTTTGGAAATCTGATAATTTTTTTAAAAAATCTGAAAATTTTAAAACTGGATATCAATATTGGAATGTTTGATATCAGGCTTTTAAATTTATTATCAAGCTTTTGAAATCTTATTATCAAGTTTTTAAAATATGATATTTCGCTTTTGAAATTTCACATGAGAGCTTAAATGCTAAAATATATGCATTTTAAACTTTCACATCATATTTTGTCATTTTGATATCACATTTATAAAATTTGATATCTCGCTTTTGAAATTTGATATCCAGTTTTTAAAAATGAATATTGTGCTTTGGAAATCTAAAAGTTTTCTAAAAATCTGAAGTTTTTAAAACTGGATTTCAACATTGTAATGTTTGTTATCAGGCTTTTAAATTTGATATCAAGCATTTGAAATCTTATTATCAAGATTTTAAAATTTGATATCACGCTTGAAATTTGATATCAACTTTTTAAAATTTGCTATTGCACTTTTGAAATTCCACATGAGAGCTTAAATGCTAAAATATATGCATTTTAAACTTTCACATCATATTTTGTCATTTTGATATCACATTTATGAAATTTGATATCACTCTTATAAAATTTGATGTCACGCTTTGGAAAATTGATAAAGTTTTTAAAAATGGATATGAACATTGTAATGTTTGATATCAAACTTTTAAATTTGATTTCAAGCTTTTGAAATCTGATATCAAGGTTTTAAAATTTGATATCACACTTTAGAAATTCCACCCATCCATCCATTATCCAACCCGCTATATACTAACTACAGGGTCACAGGGGTCTGCTGGAGCCAATCCCAGCCAACACAGGGCACAAGGCAGGAAACAAACCCCGGGCAGGACGCTAGCCCACCACAACTTTTGAAATTTGATATTAAATTTCATAATAAGTAAAATGGATTAAATGTTCAAATGGCCTGCCATAATGTAACAATATTTAAGCTCTCTTTTTTGACATTAAGTTGAAAAAGCACAATATTAAATTTCAAAAGCTTGATATCAAATTTTACAAACTGAATATTAAATTTCAAAACCTCATTATCAAATTTTCAAAACTTCTTAAAAAAATTTCAACAGCTTGATATCAAATTTTAAAAGTTTGGTATCGTTAAATAACCCAGCCAATAGGGGATGCACAAACCAGTGTGTTTCTTCGTGCCTGTCCCAAGCCCAGATAAATGGGGAGGGTTACATCAGGAAGGGCACCGGTGTAAAATTTTGCCAAATCAACATGCGGAAAACAATACAAATTTGCATACCAGATCGGTCGAGCCCCGGGTTAACAACGACCACCACCAGTACTGTTGGCCAACAGGGTGCTGGCGTAAATTGAGCTACTGTTGGGCAAAGAAGAAGAAGGAGAAGAGGAGGGGGAGACGTGTCCGGAGGTGGGAGGAGAGGAGGAAAGTAAAGAGAGTGGAACTGTGGGTAGGAACTTTGAATGTTGGCAATATGACTGGTAAGGGGAGAGAGTTAGCAGATATGATGGAGAGAAGGAAGGTTGATATATTGTGCGTGAAGAGACTAAATGGAAGGGGAGTAAGGCCTGGTGGATCAGAGGAGGATTCAAATTGTTCTGTCATGGTGTGGATGGGAGGAGAAATGGAGTAGTGGTTATTCTGAAGGAACAGCATGTCAAGAGTGTTCTGGAGGTGAAAAGAGTGTCAGACAGAGTGATGATTATGAAGCTGGAAATTGGAGGTGTGATGATGAATGTTGTTAGTGCATATGCACCACAAGTTGGGTGTGAAATGGGTGAGAAAGAAGATTTCTGGAGTGAGTTGGATGAAGTGATAAACAGTGTACCCAAGGGACAGAAAGTGGTGACTGGAGCAGATTTCAATGGGCGTGTTGGTGAAGGGAGCAGAGGAGACGAGGAGGTGATGGGTAGGTATGGGGTCAAGGAAAGGAATGAAGAAGGTCAGAGGATAGTGGATTTTGCCAAAAGGATGGACATGGCTGTGATGAATACGTATTTTAAGAAGAGGGAGGAACATAGGGTGACGTACAAGAGTGGAGGAAGATGCACACAGGTAGATTACATCCTATGCAGAAGAGTTAATCTGAAGGAGATTGAAGACTGCAAAGTGGTGGCAGGGGAAAGTGTAGTTAAGCAGCATAGGATGGTGGTCTGTAGGATGACATTGGAGATCAAGAAGAGGAAGAGAGTGAGGGCAGAGCCAAGGATCAAATGGTGGAAGTTGAAAAAGGAAGACTGCAAGGTTGAGTTTAGGGAGGAGGTGAGACAGGCACTGGGTGGCAGTGAAGAATTACCAGACAGCTGGGAAACTACAGCAGATGTAGTAATGGTGACAGCAGGAAGGGTGCTTGGTGGAATGAGGAAATACAGGAGAGTATACAGAGGAAGAGGATGGCAAAGAAGAAGTGGGATAGTCAGAGAGATGCAGAAAGTAGACAAGAGTACAAGGAGATAAGGCACAAGGTGAAGAGAGAGGTGGCAAAGGCTAAAGAAAAGGCGTATGATGAGTTGTATGAGAAGTTGGACACTAAGGAGGGAGAAAAGGACCAGTGGGCTACGGAGGGGCCAAGCTGGGAAAGATGTGCAACAGGTTAGGGTGATAAAGGATAAAGATGGAAACGTACTCACAAGCAAAGAGAGTGTGTTGAGCAGATGGAAAGAGTACTTTGAGAGGCTGATGAATGAAGAGAACAAGAGAAAGAAGAGGTTGGATGATGTGGAGATAATGAATCAGGAAGTGCAACGGATTAGCAAGGAGGAAGTAAGGACAGCGATGAAGAGGATGAAAAATGGAAAAGCCGTTGGTCCAGATGACATACCTGTGGAAGCATGGAGGTGTTTAGGAGAGATGGCAGTGGAGTTTTTAACCAGATTGTTTAATGGAAAAGTGAGAGGATGCCTGAGGAATGGAGAAGAAGTGTACTGGTGCCGATATTTAAGAATAAGGGGAATGTGCAGGACTGTAGTAACTACAGGGGGAAAAAATTGATGAGCCACAGCATGAAGTTATGGGAAAAAGTAGTGGAAGCTCAGTTAAGAAGTGAGGTGATGATTAGTGAGCATCAGTGTGGTTTCATGACAGGAAAGAGCACCACAGATATGATGTTTGCTCTGAGGATGTTGATGGAGAAGTAAAGAGAAGGCCAGAAGGAGTTGGATTGCGTCTTTGTGGACCTGAAGAAAGCATATGACAGGGTGACTGAGAGGAGTTGTGGTATTGTATGAGGAAGTCGGGAGTGGAAGAGAAGTATGTGAGAGTTGTACTGGATATGTACGAGGGAAGTGTGACTGTGGTGAGGTCTGCGGTAGGAGTGATGGAAGTGGGATTACATCAGGGATCGGCTCTGAGCCCTTTCTTATTTACAATGGTGATGGACAGGTTGACAGATGAGATTAGACAGGAGTCCCCGTGGACTGTGATGTTTGCTGATGACATTGTGATCTGTAGTGATAGTAAGGAGCAGGTTGAGGAGACCCTGGAGAGTTGGAGATATGCTCCAGAGAGGAGAGGAATGAAGGTCAGTAGGAACAAAACAGAATACATGTGTGTGAATGAGAGGGAGGTCAGTGGAATGGTGAGGATGACGGGAGTAGAGTTGGCGAAGGTGGATGAGTTTAAATACTTGGGATCAACAGTACAGAGTAACGGGGAGTGAGGAAGAGAAGTGAAAAAGAGAGTGCAGGCAGTTTGGAATGGGTGGAGAAGAGTGTCAGGAGTGATTTGTGACAGACGGGTATCAGCAAGAATGAAAGGGAAGGTCTACAGGACAGTAGTGAGACCAGCTGTGTTATATGGGCTGGAGACAGTGGCACTGACCAGAAAGCAGGAGACGGAGCTGGAGGTGGCAGAGTTAAAGATGCTAAGATTTGCATTGGGTGTGACGAGGATGGACAGGATTAGAAATGAGGACATTAGAGGGTCAGCTCAATGGACGGTTGGGAGACAAAGTCAGAGAGGCGAGATTGTGTTGGTTTGGACATGTGCTGAGGAGAGATGCTGGGTATATTGGGAGACAGGTGCTAAGGATAGAGCTGCCAGGGAAGAGGAAAAGAGGAAGGCCTAAGAGAAGGTTTATGAATATGGTGAGAGAGGACATGCAGGTGTTGGGTGTAACAGAACAAGATGCCGAGGACAGAAAGGTATGGAAGAAGATGATCCACTTTAGCTACCCCTAACGAGAGCAGCCGAAAGAAGAACGAAGGAAAATGGGTTAAATGTTAAAACAGCCAGCCATAGCCCAAGACTACAAGGGAAGCTTCGCCTCCTCTACAATGTCATCAAAAAAAGTGTCAAACATGCCTGGTTGCATTTACATTGTTATTACAAAGAGCGCGATGGAACAAGTTCAACTTTGTTTAGTTCATTCAGAATCAGCAACAATTACCCTTTACAACAGAATGTGCTTTTGTTTTCAGACGTTTATTGGACGAATGCTTCAAAACGTCATTTCCAGTGAATCTCAGCGTCTCTGGGAGTAAACGGTGTATTGGGCAGGCAGGACGCCGAGCTGCTGCATGATGATTGGAGGAACTGCCAAAGGGGCCGGACCTCTTTTTGATTGACAGCGTTTTGGCATTGAGGTATTTCAAGTTCAGTCTTCTTGCTGATTTCACTGAACGACAGTTTTTTTGAAACATCTTGCTTCCTGAAAAGTTTTTGCTGATTGTGACAGGGACCTACTGGGTATGCACAAATACAGTTTTGGTTTTACTGCATCGCGTAGGAACTCTGAGAAACAGACATTTACAGTGCACGTTTAAGTACAATCACCTCACTGTAAACTTGCACTACAGTTATAATATTACACAACCTGAGCCACTTTATAAAGCGCGTATTTACATATTGATGACGATATCATTTTTAAGATGAAATGCAGCAAAATATGTTGATTATATTATACAGATAAAACTTTAACTTCATTTAAATAATCTGTATTGTTAATAACTAAACATGTGAGGACACGGTGCCGCAGCGCTAGCTAGTTCAGGGATTGTTCCTGCATTGCGTTGTATTCTTGCTGGTGCTGACGCGACACTGGAAGGATAGACGGATAGAATAATTAAACACGTACTACTAAGATATTTCAATGTTCCTTAAAAGTTTTGAAGAATCGGCGTTCTAAGCTTACAGATGGCTTCGCGTCTATATAGCTGATTGTGTGGCGATTGGGTATTTGGAGAAAGAAAAGTAAGGACAGGAATTGGAGGTTAGTACGTTTGAAAGAGACAGTACCTGTGTAATAAATTACTTCATTTCTGCGCAGCAAGCCTCTTGCGTGAGACATGAACAATCACTGCGCCACCGTGTTCCCATGTTTAATAACATGCCTTTATTCCTATCATCATGAAAATGATATCACGTATACAGCTCAGTATTTTAATTATTCAGAGAGCTGTAATATCACGAATGTCATGGATTCTGTGTCCTGTCGGAGAAAGAGAAAGCCGGTTTAAGAAGCAGGTAGTGATTCACACACAAAGAAGATCAAATACAGAACAAAGCATTTAATGTGCTACTTTAGTTACAATGGGATTTGAGAAACTAGTAAATTAAACGATTTTAAGATGAAGTTTATGATGTTCTACTTTAATGGCAAAATAAACTGCGTGATTAAAGTGGAAATTTCGAGATTAAAGTTGACATTTCGTGCTTTTTCCCCACTGTGTGCCTATTTTTTTGTCTGTACCCTAATAAGCTTTCATATGACACTCAGACGGTGGGCTACGACTTGCCTTTTCATGGCGACTTTGATATGTGATTTCTTTTTTATTTCGGGCACTGTGCGACTGTGTGAACTTGAGCTTTCGAGTTTCTCCGACACTCTGTCACTCGATCAACTTCATTTTCTTGTTTATATCACTGTTTAAACCAACAAATAGTACGTTTTTCCTTTGCCTCCACTTGGTATTCGCTAAAATTCTTATATTTTCCCCCATGCTTTTCCCATTGTCTTTTCACAGAAGGCTATTTATATTGATTTGCATATTCAAAGAGGCGTAATTCTGGGAGGAGTTGGGGTGGGACAGAAGGTGCGTGCACGTGCGTTACTTTCCACGCTGATCGGGATTTATGGAATGGAAGAACGTGAAAGTTTGCGTACGTACAGATTCCTGCATCTGGATTTTTCTGTGCGTACGCACATTCCCACTTTTGTGCCTACGCCATGTTATAGTGTGAGTTCTACGCACGGCGTTATACATGAGGCCCCTGGACTTTTGGGGGAGTTGTTTGGGGTGTGTGCACTGTTGTAAATAGAAATTATGTATAATAATCGTATGTGGATTGAACCATCGCTGTCCGCCTGTCTGTGTCCGGGCCAGCTACCACAGACGTAAGCTTAAAGCGTGCTTCCCCTGTTTGAAAGACCACCGGCCACCACTGGCTGCGACCCACCTGACACTGCGAGCTTTTTCAGGTATTTGAAAGCCGTTCATTTTTGTTGTCTGTCTCGTCCTTGTCCCTCCGTGGCAGAGCAGGGGAGAGTCTGACCGTCCGCAAAGCCGGTGGGTCTGAAAGCCGCTGCCGCAGAGAGCATCCATCAAAGGGCTAAGGCTAAATAATAAAAGAGGAAGTGTCGTGACTTAATTTGTCTGTGATGGCTGCTGTCTCAAATTCCATTTCATAGTTGCTGTTGCCAGCGGACAACGACACCCTAGCTGCCTCGGCCTCCTTCTTTATGATCTCTGTTCTGTCAATATGAATTTGATGAAGAAGACAGAGTGCATTATAATCTTGGGGCAGCCAAACTGTTGGAAACGGAGCAGAACAGCAACGCAGCGCAGGATACTCATGGCAGCCACGTCAACCCTGAGGTTCACTCACCTTGTTTTGAGCGTGCAGTCGTTATTTTTTCATTTTTTCTTTTGCAATTCCTTAGAAATTGTAAAGTTGGTGGGAAATTCCCAATTCAGCTCAAGATTTAGCTTACTATAGTGAGAGAGTGGATTTATGTTCATGAGAAGACTTCCATGCTGCTGCTGCAAGACCTGAAACTTTCCTTTCCCTAGCTGTGCAATCCTACATTATTTGAAGGACGCACCCTCTCTGTTTATTAGTCCAGACCTTCATTTACAGCTTGTGTTGTTGTTGTTGTTTTTTTCTTTAGATGATGTTATTACAGTCATATGAAAAAGTTTGGGACCCCATCTCAGCCTGCATAATAATTGACTCTCCTTTCAACAGTAAAGATAACAGTGGTATGTCTTTCATTTCCTAAGAACATCTGAGTACTGCGGTGTTTTCCGTACAAAAATTTTTAGTGACGCAGTATTTAGTTGTATGAAATTAAATCAAATGTGAAAAACTGGCTGTGCACAAATGTGGGTCCCCTTGTCATTGTGCTGATTTGAATGCCTGTCACTGCTCAATGCTGATTACTTGGTGTGATGAGCTCATTAAGCCTTGAACTTCATAGACAGGTGTGTCCAATCATGAGATATAAAGGTATTTAAGGTGGTCAATTACAAGTTGTGCTTCATTCTCTTTGACTCTCCTCTGAAGAGTGACAGCATGGGATCTTCAAAGCAACTCTCCAAAGATCTGAAAACAAAGATTGTTGAGTCTCCTGGTTTAGGGGAAGGCTACAAAAAGCCATCTCAGAGGTTTAAACTGTCAGTTTCAACTGTATGGAATGGAATCAGGAAATGGAAGGCCACAGGCACAGTTGCTGTTAAACCCAGCAGGTCTGGCAGGCCAAGAAAAATACAGGAGCGGCATATGAACAGGATTGTGAGAATGGTGACAGACAACCCACAGATCACCTCCAAAGAAAGACCTGCAAGAACATCTGGCTGCAGATGGTGTATCTGTACATCATTCTACAATTCAAACATCTGTATGGCAGGGTGATGAGAAAGAAGCCCTTTCTGCACTCACGCCACAAACAGAGTCGCTTGTTGTATGCCAATGCTCATTTAGACAAGCCAGATTCATTTTGGAACAAAGTGCTTTGGACTGATGAGACAAAAATGGAGTTATTTGGTCAGAACAAAAAGCAGTTTGCATGGTGGAAGAAGAACACCGCATTCCAAGATAAACTCCTGCTACCTACTATCACATTTGGTGGAGGGTCCATAATCCTGTGGGGCTGTGGGGCTAGTTCAGGGACTGGGGCCCATGTTAAACAACAACAACAACATTTATTTATATAGCACATTTTCATACAAAAAGTAGCTCAAAGTGCTTTACATAATGAAGAAAAGAAAAATAAAAGACAAAATAAGAAATTAAAATAAGGCAACATTAGTTAACATAGAAAAGGAGTAAGGTCTGATGGCCAGGGTGGACAGAAAAAACAAAAAAAAAAACTCCAGAAGGCTGGAGAAAAAAAAATAAAATCTGTAGGGGTTCCAGGAGGGTCGGATGAATTCAACGCAATATCAACAAATTCTTCAGGATAATGTTCAAGCATCAGTCACAAAGTTGAAGTTACGCAGGGGTTGGATATTCCAATAAGACAATGACCTAAAACACAGTTGGAAATCTACAAAGGTATTCATGCAGAGGGAGAAGTACAATGTTCTGGAATGGCCGTCACAGTCCCCTGACTTGAATATCATCGAAAATCTATGGGATGATTTGACCTCCATCCAGAATCCAGACACTCATCAGAGGCTATAGGAGGACAGCGTCTAGAGGACAAAAGGAGGCTCAACTAAGTATTGATGTCATATCTCTGTTGGGGTGCCCACATTTATGCACCTGTCTAATTTTGTTATGATGCATATTTTCTGTTAATCCAATAAACTTAATGTCACTGCTGAAATACTACAGTGTCCATAAGGCATGTCAGATATTAAAAGGAAGTTGCTACTTTGAAAGCTCAGCCAAAGAGAAACAAAAATCCAAAGAATTAAGAGGGGTTCACAAACTTTTTCACATGACTGTATCTAAACTGACTTACATGATACACTGGTGGCCTAAAGTCTAACGGGAAGACCCTTGGACCCATTTCGAAACTTATGGAACCTAAGAAATTTCACAAACGAGAGGTGACCATTCAGTCCATCGACCCCGTTTGTTAAGCTGATAGCTGAGCCGTCCCAACATCTCAAAAATATTTGTTGCCAAAACTAACTCGAATACTCGCCTTTTTTTGGTTGTGTCCACAAACTTGGATACCCAGGAAGTGCACAACACTGAACTTGAACACTTTGACCAGATGCTGTCATGCGCCACACACACACATCCGGGTGACCTTATTGAGCAGCTGCCAGGCAAACAATTTAAGACTGTGGTCCACTCTGATACTTTTCATTTAAAGATGGTGCTTTTAAACAGAAAACAATCGGTATCCAAAAACAGTGTTTTCACATTGTTACAAAAGTATTTCCGCCCACCCTAAAATTACCAAAAACACATAACGCCGCTGGCCATGGGGTTCATGACAAAACTCTAGTGTGGATAAATTATCTGCCTTCTGCAAATGTATGCAACATTCAAACTTCACAAAACACAATTGAAAAGCATACAGGTAAGCAACACAACGAGCACCATGGAATGAGGCTCCTTCATCTCTGCTATGTTGGAATACGCCAGTGTTCTTATGTGAAGGCTGGCCAGTCGGGGAATGAGAGGTTATAATGAGCAGCATCCAATCAGAGAAGGGCTACATAATGAGCATGAACCAATGACAGCGCAGTTCCCAGAGGCTGCATTTTACAAACTCTTCATTTTCAACCAAACACACTGCAACGTGAGCTGGCGTTTTCAGAAGTATACGCTCTGGAGAGCCATTTTCATTTAAAAGTCTCAATTTTCAGACTATCTATTATATAATGCCTTTCCTATCTATCTATCTATCTATTATATAGTGTGATTCATAACTACAGTATTTCTTATATATATACAGTGTATATATATATATATATATATATATATATATATATATATATATATATATATATATATATATATATATATATATATATACATCATCTCTACAGTACCTGTTAAACAGTGCCTTTTATTTATCTATCTATCTATCTATCTATTATATAGTGCCTTTCCTATCTATCTATTATATAGTGTGATTCATAACTACAGTATTTCTTATATATAAAGATATTTCCTATCTTTCTTTCTTTCTTTCTTTCTTTCTTTCTTTCTTTCAGTTATGTTCAAATTCTTCTTTGATGCCTGTTTTGTTCATTTTTGATTATTTTAGTTATGTTAATGTTACTTTTGTTAGTTATTTGCCTTATTCTTTGTTTTTGGTTTTGTCTCTAAGCCTTTGTTATGTGCCTTGTGTTTTGTCGCTGTTCCCCCACGAGGCAGAACCACTTGCCCAACCCTACTACAGATGTTTGTGATGCGTCATCTGTTTGAATGACAAATGCAACGCATATGTCTCTGTTATATGCCTTTTGGTATTAGATTTATACAATACAATACAATACAGTTTATTTTTGTATAGCCCAAAATCACACAAGATGTGCCGCAATGGGCTTTAACAGGCCCTGCCTCTTGACAGCCCCCCCCAGCCTTGACTTTCTAAGAAGACAAGAAAACTCTTGTAGGGAAAAAATGGAAGAAACCTCGGGAAAGGCAGTTCAAAGAGAGACCCCTTTCCAGGTAGGTTGGGCGTGCAGTGGGTGTCAAAAGAAAGAATTTATGAAAGCAGTGCTAATGATTGTGATGCACCATCTGTTGGAATGATAAATACAATGTATTTTATTACTACAAATGTTTGTGATGTGCCTTCTGCTGGAATGACTAAGACATAGCAGCCAGATGGACACACAGACACCGAGTAAGATGGATGTGGCCAAAGACAACCCATGATAAAACTTAAAAGACCTTCTGTTAGACAAACGTTGGAAAAGGCAACGAAATTGCTGTACAAGGTAGTTGAGAAAAAAAAATCCACCCGTGGTCTTTCCATTCATACTCTGTGCCTGGTACGCTGGTCGTGGGTTGGGTTGACAGAGCAGCCAGTATCCTATTAGCCACAGTGCACTCCTGCTGCCTGATGGGAAGTGTCGCTCCACCATTTGCACTGCTTGAGGACTGCAGAATAGACAAAAACATTGATGGTAGTCCTCTTTGTCCCAGCTGAGCCATAAGGCTGATACAGCTTGGTACCATCTGGTCCAGTCTTTGGCAACATGTGGAGACTCAGCCCAGGTGAGGTTCTGCTGCCAACTGTTCCATAAAACCATTTGTAACCAGGTAAGTGACGCTAAACGGGCTCGAGTTCCAGAATACCCACCCCCCCCCCCCCCCCCCCCTTTACCTCCAATCCCTGTGGCTATCTTCCTTAGCCTTCAGCAGGGGCCCCTTGGAGCGGTTGGCCATTTCAGCGCCGTCCGCTCGCTCCCGACCTCTTGCCATTCTCCTGCCTCTACCTCTTCTTCTTTCTCTGTGGTTTACCTCTGGACTCTCTTTTCTTTTCGGTAACCCCCCGTTGTCGCTCCTGTCCTTCTTTTAAGTTTCAGTGGGCGCAGGCACCTAACTGCGCAGCCCAGAGCGTTAATGTGGAAATGGAGTGCACCGCGTACATCTACATGGGAATGCGGGCTCCGCCAATCCCCCCATTAACACCCCAGGACCACTCATCCACTATATCATATTATATATATATATATATATATATATATATATATATATATATATCATCGTATCCACCACGCCCACCCGGATCTGGAGCACCCCGGGTTTTTTTTTTCAGACAAACCTCCTGCACGGCCACGGACCCCAGATGTGTTTTCCGGACTGTGCTGCTATCCTTCTCACCTAAATCATCATCATCATCATCATCATCATGAAAGGGGCGAGGGATGAAGCCCCAGCCAGACGTCGGCATACTGCAGCGATGGTGACAATGACAATCTCATGCCATGCTGCCGTTTCGCCAGAGCTCCTGGTTGCCTACTTTGACATTTTTTTTTTCGGGGACAGCCACAAAGTCGGGGATTTTCCTGGCAGCGCAAGACGATCGATGGCAACGAAGGCGTCACCGCGACTTTGGTGTTCGCGCAGTGGCTCAGAACATAAAACTGTGCTGTGTCTGATCGTTATCTGCATACTGCTCTGTCGTGTTAATTTTCAATCTTCAAAGCCCGCGTTTGAAACAACCGTATAAAAGTTTATGGACTGTGCTGTCAGCTCTTTAGTGATATCACTTATACACTCAATTTCCAAAATCAATACCATATTTTCCCTCAATAAATAATGTAAGCCTGAATGAGGTCAAAAGCAAATCAAGCATTGACAGTCTGATGCAATTAGTCGGCGAGCTAACAGATGACAGTCCCCTTACAGATCAGCGAAAAAAAAAATATACAGGCCGTGTCGCGTGGCCGGCAGGGTGGGGAGGTGCGGGGGGCTTACTGGAAATTGTGGATAATGGCAGGAGATTGCGCTTCTGCTGTGTTAGCACTTCGCTCTGTGCAGGAAAGAAAGGATTCAATGTTGGAAGTGCAGACACTTTGGGGGGGCGCAGCGGAAGGTAAACGTCCACCACCTTGTGAATAAAAACACATGAACGCTCAATGCATTGAAAGACGTTGTGGTCACTTTGCAAGGCGCTATACTCAGCACTATAAAATAAATCAGGGGTAAAGGTGGGCGCCTGCTTTCAGGATTTCTGCTGATGCCCAGTTACGACACGTTTTTTTTTTTTTTTAGTCTCACGAGGGTCGCCGCCCGCTGACAATCCGACAAATCCTGGAGGCGACTCTAACATAATGAGGCTGAATGGGCACCAAAATGGAGAGTCCGAGTCACCGCCTCAACTGTCTGGTTGACAGCACAGAAGAAGTGAATTCAGGGGGGCGAGCAGCGATGAGCGAAGTGACTGGCATGAAACTGAGCAAAAAAATTTACGAAACAAGCGAAATTCACGTCATTGGTGTCTACAGCGCGTCTTCAGAGCCCTTTACGTTTTCACATTTTGTGCAGTTGCCGCCTTGTGCTAAAATCGTTTAAATTCATTGTTTTCTTTATCATGCGACACTCAATACCCCAGAATGACAACGTGAAAAAAGGATTTTAGATATTTCTATTTTATTAAAAAAAATATTTTCTCTATGAACGTTTTTCACATTGCTGTTGTACAGCAGGGCACCATTAGGTTCAATTATATCGTAAACGTTTTTCTCTTGTTCTACGTGAAAATATGAGTGTAAAATGTTCTCAGTCACCAATACAAAATACATTGAGTAAGTAAAATATTTTTTAAAAAATAGCTGTGCTACCACTCTAATGCGGATTAAAATCTACGAAATCAACACAGACCACAGTATTAACGTTTGTGGTGCACCATCTAGTGAAGTGTATTTTGCGATGCATTTAGTAATAAAGTACACTGCATTTATCATTCCAACAAATGGCTCATAGCAAACATTTGTGGTAATGAACTGCATTGCATTTATCATACCAACAAATGGCACACCACAAACATTTGCACTAATGAACTGCCTTGAATTTGTCGTTCCAACAGATGGCACATCACAAACATTTATAACAATTAAATGACTTGCATTTATCACTCCAACAAATGGCGCACCACAAACATTTGCACTAATGAACTGCCTTGAATTTGTCGTTCCAACAGATGGCACATCACAAACATTTATAATAATTAAATGACTTGCATTTATCACTCCAACAAATGGCGCACCACAAACATTTGCACTAATGAACTGCCTTGAATTTGTCGTTCCAACAGATGGCACATCACAAACATTTATAATAATTAAATGACTTGCATTTATCACTCCAACAAATGGCTCACCACAAACATTTGCACTAATGAACTGCCTTGAATTTGTCGTTCCAACAGATGGCACATCACAAACATTTATAACAATTAAATGACTTGCATTTATCACTCCAACAAATGGCGCACCACAAACATTTGCACTAATGAACTGCCTTGAATTTGTCGTTCCAACAGATGGCACATCACAAACATTTATAACAATTAAATGACTTGCATTTATCACTCCAACAAATGGCGCACCACAAACATTTGCACTAATGAACTGCCTTGAATTTGTCGTTCCAACAGATGGCACATCACAAACATTTATAATAATTAAATGACTTGCATTTATCACTCCAACAAATGGCGCACCACAAACATTTGCACTAATGAACTGCCTTGAATTTGTCGTTCCAACAGATGGCACATCACAAACATTTATAATAATTAAATGACTTGCATTTATCACTCCAACAAATGGCTCACCACAAACATTTGCACTAATGAACTGCCTTGAATTTGTCGTTCCAACAGATGGCACATCACAAACATTTATAATAATTAAATGACTTGCATTTATCACTCCAACAAATGTCACATCACAAATATTTATAGTAATTAAATGTAGTACATTTTTCATTCCAACAGATGGCACATCATAAACATTTACAATGCTTAAATCACTTGCATTTGTCATTCCAACAAATATTGCATCAGAAACATTCGTAGTTGGGTGGCACAGTGGGTGTAAGGAGACCTGGGTTCGCTCCCAGGTCCTCCCTGCGAGGAGTTTGCATGTTCTGCCGGTGTCTGCGTGGGTTTCATCTGGGTGCTCCAGTTTCCTCCCACTGTCCAAAGCCATGCAGGTTAGGTGCATTGGCAATCCTAAATTGTCCCGGGTGTGTGTGTCCTGCGGTGGGCTGACACCCAGCCCAGGATTTGTTCCTGCCTTGCACCCTGTGTTGGCTGGGATTGGCTACAGCAGACCCCCATGACCCTGTGTTAGGATATAGCGGGTTGGAGACTGACTGACTGACTGACATTTGTAGTAATGAAATGTATTGCATTTGTCATTCTAACAGATGGCGCATCACAAACATTTACAATAATAAAATGCCTTGCATTTATCAATCCAATAAAATGGCACAGCACAAACATTTGTAGTAATAAGCTGCATTCCATTTGCCATTCTAACAGATGGCACGTCAGAAATATTTGTAGTAATAAAATGCATTGCATTTGTCATTCTAACTAATGGTGCATCACAAAAAATTGTAGAAATAAAATGCACTGCATTTATGATTGAAACAAATGGTGTATCACAAACATTTAGTAATGAAATGTATTGCATTTTTCATTCCAACAGATGGCACATCACAAATATTAGCACTGCTTTTATGAATCCCACTGCCGGGCAGGAAGTGAGCACAGAGCCCACTAGAGGACGTCGGGCCCTCAGGCCACCCTCATGAAGTCTGTTTCTGATTGTTTGCTCAGAGACATTCACACCAGTGGCCAGCCTGCCTGCTGGAGGTCATTTTGTAGGCTCTGCCAGTGCTCATCCTGTTCCTCTTCGCCCAAAGCAGCAGATACTGGTGGGTCCTGCTGATGGGTTAAGGACCTTCTACGAGGGGGCCTGTCCAGCTCTCCTAGAAGAACTGCCTGTCTGTCTCCTGGAATCTCCTCCATGCCCTTGAGACTGTGTTTGGAGACACAGCAAACCTTCTGGCAATGCCACGTATTGATGTGCCTGCCATCCTGGAGAAGTTGGACTACCTGTGCCATCTCTGTAGGGTCCAGGTATGGCCTCATGATACCAGTAGTGACACTGACCGTAGCCAAATGCAAAACGAGTGACAAAACAGATGAGGAGGGAAAAATGTCAGTGGCCTCCCTCCACCTGTTAAACCATTCATTCCTGTTTTGGGGGTCGTCTCATTGTTGCCCCTCTAGTGCACCAAAGCAGCTGAAAGTGATGAACAAGCCCCTCCGCTACTTAACAGACCAGATCAATAGCCCAGAAGTTTCACTGACTTGATAGTATACTCGGATTAAAAAGTGGTCCTTTCATTTTTTGGGCAGATGTTTATTTATTTATTTATTTATTCCACCGATGGAAATGGCATATCTGTTGATTTTTTTTAATGAATATATTTTTGTAAAGTTAAATATTCAATTTCATCACCTTTTATCTACAGATACTGTTAAAATGAAGACCAAATCTGGAAATGTCCACATATGACAGAAATGAAGGAGCAATTCATGGGGTGCACTTACTTTTTCACACGACTGCAGAAGCCTTTTCAGAACATTCAAGAATGTTTGTGATGGCACTTCGATGTGCCAAGGAGTTTCAGGGTTCGAGGGAGAGACTTCCAGAGGCTGACACCTGGCCTTCCATATCCCTTGCTCTGTGACACTCTGCCACCAGCCACTCAATCTGGTCACCCCAAGGGGACTGTGACCTCCAGCAAAAAAAAAAAACAGCTGGACCACATCTGGCCTCTAAGTGTGGTTGCCAAGCTGTTGCCTGGGAATTTCAACAGTCTACCCAGGCAAGCCCGGAGCTGCCAGTCTGGCACTGCCATAGGTGGGCCATAGAATGTCATAGGTTGGTGTTGTGGCTTCTCCCCCATATTTGACAAGAGGAATGGCCTGCTTTGCTGGATGGTGTTGCTTGCTTTGGTAGATTCTACTACAAATGGCATCTGCCGTTGCCCCTTAGCACTTGGTCATGATGCCTGTGACACCTTCCCTCTGCCCATACCTTTTGGGCAGCAGCTAATGATATGCCCCCAATGGGCAAGTGGTGACTCTGCCAGACCCCAGAAGAAGATGTTTTTGAGGTCTAAGGAGGGTATCACATACTGACTGAATAACTCCTTACAGACTGCATAATGCCAGTTGGTCCAAGCACTGTGTTGGCACATGCCCACTATCCTACTAGAATGTTCTTGCTTTAGCCTCTGCCCGGACCTCCTCCTGCATGAGCAGACCCTTTTCTTTTCCCTTAGGTTCATCCAGGCGACAGAAGGAGTGACACAAACAAGCAAAGTCTTTTGTCACCTTACTGCGTCGCAAAGTGCCCAAGGCTCCAATATGACCAAAACCTTGCTGGCAGTCAACAAGAGTAAAAACGCCGAGTGACGAGGAGGACGTGGGCAGCTCAGTTTACACAATTAGGTCATAAGGGGCTCAAATAACAGCCACGGTTGACAGGCAGTACTTGTCACCGAGAGCCACAGATGACGGACTGGATCTGAGCGTCACAGACGAGCCCCCCCATCCCCTGCCGTTTGCGTTTCTTTTTTTCGGAGCGGACTTGGGCCTCGGATACAGGAGACGCTCCGTCATTTGAAAAGTGCCAATATCTAGTCTTCCGTTCTTGCACTATTGATTTTTATAACGCAGAGCTCGAGAGGCGAAGCAGTCCGACCGGCGTGCTGCGGGTTCATTACGGCTGGTGACTTTTCAGCTGATCACTGTGACCTTTTGCAGCCCTGCTGGCCGCCCTTCTCTGGAAAGTACGTGTCACTCGTCAAAGTCCCCGGACTGTACAAGATGGATCACAGGCAGATGTGAAATGTTCCTCTGATTGTCTTAAGTGGACAAATGAAATATTACCCTTTGCCTTGCTCTTTTGACTGTTGACCTACGTATGTCAGAAGCGGTCAGAGCTGTAATTATGAGCTTCAGTCGGTGGTGAGACGGAGCTCCTTGTTATGAACTTCAAGTCCTACCACCTTTGTTTGAATTTCTTAATGGAAAAATAAAGAACTGTCTGGAAGCAGAGATGAAGTTAATTGTGAAACCGTGAAATGAAGGCTTCCAAGAAGAAATCCGAAACGAACAGGCGGTGGTCTGTTAACATCGAAAACTGTGATATCCACCATCAAGCTGCTGCTTACGTGGTCCTCAGTATTCCTCCCTGCTCCTTATGTCTTATGTCTTATTTTTATCCTAGAAAGTATAAGGACGTTACTAAATGCTCATATAAACCCCTGATGCTTGTTTTCCAGAGATCTCTGCACACTGAGGGCATTTTTGCAGGCTGGAAATTAGAAAATGTTAACCCGTTATGCAAACAGGCTGTGCCACCTGTCAAAGATGAGTTGAAATCTAAGTAATCAACACAGACCTCAGTATTCATATTTGCAGTGCGCCATCTATTGAAATATAATTTGTAATGCATGCAGTAAGAAAATGCATTTCATTTGTCATTCCAACAGATGGCACATCACAAAACATTTGTAGGAAAAAAATGGCCAGCATTTTTCATTGCAACAGATTATGGACATTAGCACTGCTTTTATGAATGCCATACCAAATGGCACATAACATCCATCCATCCATCCATTTTCCAACCCGCTGAATCCGAACACAGGGTCACGGGGGTCTGCTGGAGTCAATCCCAGCCAACACAGGGCACAAGGCAGGAACCAATCCCGGGCAGGGTGCCAACCCACCACAGGACACACACAAACACACCAAGCACACCAAGCACACACTAGGGCCAATTTAGAATCGCCAATCCACCTAACCTGCATGTCTTTGGACTGTGGGAGGAAACCCACACAGACACGGGGAGAACATGCAAACTCCACGCAGGGAGGACCCAGGAAGCGAACCCGGGTCCCCAGGTCTCCCAACTGCGAGGCAGCAGCGCTACCCACTGCGCCACCGTGCCTGGCACATAAATCAGACAAGTTTCTGTGTCTGTGTATCCATCTGTCCATCATGGTGGGAGCCTGATGATGTAGGGATCAGGAGTCCCTGTAGCACCCCCTGGAGCCACCAAACTCCAATTCCCAACGTGCCTTTACTGAGCAGTGGACTAGGACGCTGGACGTCTCTGGGTCCACGGGCTGACCCTCCATTTAGCTGTGAACCCCCCAGTCTCACTGAGATGGCACAGGTGGTGAACCAGCTGAGGGTAGGGAAGGCTGCAGGGATCTGTGGTCTCCGGGGTGAACTTCTCCAGGATGGTGGTAAGGTTGTCCTCCTGGCATTGCTCCATTTGGGAGACTGGCATCATCCTAACTGACTGGATAACGGGACTTGTCGTCCTTATCTGGAAAGGGAAGGGTGATCACCTGGATTGCAGCAACTACAGAGGGATAACACTGCTCTCGGCGCCGGGTAAGGTCCTCGCTAGGGTCATCCTCAATAGGATCCGTGATCACTTGCTCATCTACCAGCGACAGTCTGGTTTAACGCCTGAGAAGTCGACCATCGACCGCATCCTGGCACTGAGGGTTCTCATCGAGCGCAAAGGCGAATATCGTCAGAGTTTCTTTGCAGCCTTTGTCGATTTTCATAAAATGTTTGACTCAGTTGATCGAGCTGCCCTGTTGGGACATCCTGAGGGTTCACAGGATCCCCTCGAGGTTGCTGGATATCATGGCCGACCTGTACACTGGTAATGGGAGTGCTGTGCAGAGTGGAGGCAGGACCTCTGCGTGTTTCCCAGTTGATTCTGGAGTCCGTCAGCATTGTGTTCTGCTCCTACTCTGTTCAATGCTGGCATGGTCGTGGGGGTCCAGCAGCTGTGCGGCATCTGATGGTGAAGAGAGATTCACTGATCTCGACTTTGCTGACGATGCTGTGATCGGCTCTGATCGGGGGTCTCGAGAGACTGAGTGAGGAGTCTGAGTGTCTGGGCTTGCAAGGGTCCTGCAAAAAACCAAAGAGCCTTTAATGACCTCTTGGGCACGGCCATCAGCAGTGTGTCTGTCTGCGGAGAGTGTCGAGAGGTTTACTTACCTTGGCATTGACATTCATGTCTCTGGTGACTCTTCCTATGAAGTCAGTAGACAGATTGGGAGAGCATGGGGGGTCATGAGGTCACTGGACAGGGGTGTGTGCTGGTCCCGATATCTCTGCAAATGGACGAAGGTCCAAGTCTTTGGAGTCCTGCTGCTTCCTGTTTTTGACACATGGACGCTATCCAGTGACCTGAGATGAAGACGGGACTCCTGTGTCTCTCTAGAAAATCCTTGGGTGACGCTGGTGTGACTTTGTGTCACTCACAGAGACCCGAATGAGGCACATGACCTGCATTGTGAGGGAGCATCAGTTACGGCACTACGGCCATGTGGTGCCATTACCCGAGGGTGATCCTCATTGTTGATGACCCGAGTGGCTGGACCAGGCCAATGGGAAGCCCACGTAACACCTGAGTGTGGCAGATACATGGGTGGGACTGGACGGCCTGTCTTGTCTTATGGAGTTGCCAACCAGTATCTGGAGCTGTTTCGTCGTAGGGTGGGTGTGGCAACGTGCTGTACCAGTGCAGGCTCCCCAACCTGACCTGTGGGAATCTGTGGTACCGTAGCGACACCAGAAGAGGAGGTAATACCCTGTGTATGTTCTCTCCCCTGATCCTTCCACTGCGGAGGCGTCCCAGCCAGGCAAGGCCCCCCCGGCCGTCCGACACACCCCATTTCAAACTCTGTGGTGTATTTGCAAAGCAGCTCCTTCATGGAATAAACAGTACGACAAAGGAGAAGCTCATTCAAGCTCGAATTCACGTCTGCAGGTTGTTCTGAATTTGTGGATTCAGTGCCAAACCGCATCAAAACGCCGCTCAAAAGCCAAGGCGGTCATATTACGTATTAATGTGAGTATCTTAGTGGGATGCAGAATACCAATTAGAATTAAAAAATCATTTTGTCCATTCCTTTGCAATGTGTTTCAAATAACTGCCACTTTTTCAGGTGCCATCCTTGGAGTGAAGATGGCCCTCCTCTCATTTTCCTGAATTCCTGTGTCTTGAAGGTGGTCCCTCACGGAAGGCTCTCACATCTAAAGCCCACAACTCAACAATCCTGATGTTTCAAATCCATTTTTGGTGTGTGCCCAATCAGAAGGGTGAGGGGAGATATGGTGGGACATCGGCGAGGTGTAGGGGGACAGAGGGCACCTAATTGTTCTCTTATCCTCATGTGATCACAAAAGACCTTCTTCTTCCTGAATACAAGAAGCATCGGAAATCCAATTTATTTTCTTCAGATCCTAAGCACCATCCGCCACACGACTGTTTAACCGCAGACAGGGGCGGGCCGTGTAATTCAGGAAGGTGAAAGGTCGGCCATCGTGATGTCTGAAAGGTCAAGGATATCATCATAGGCGCTTGTAGCGGTCAGCCTGGCTAACTGACAAAGCGGGCTGCCTGCCGACGAGCTGAGAACAAGCGGAGCGCTAATGCCAGCCATGTCACTCTGGCTGATGATACGCGTTAAATAGATAGATAGATAGATAGATAGATAGATAGAGAGGAAAGGCACTATATGATAGATAGATAGATAGATAGATAGATAGATAGATAGATAGATAGATAGATAGATAGATAGATAGATAGATAGATAGATAGATAGATAGATAGATAGATAGATAGAAAAGGCACTATATGATAGATAGATAGATAGATAGATAGATAGATAGATAGATAGATAGATAGATAGATAGATAGATAGATAGATAGATAGAAAAGGCACTATATGATAGATAGATAGATAGATAGATAGATAGATAGATAGATAGATAGATAGATAGATAGATAGATAGATAGATAGATAGATAGATAGATAGATAGAAAAGGCACTATATGATAGATAGATAGATAGATAGATAGATAGATAGATAGATAGATAGATAGATAGATAGATAGATAGATAGATAGATAGAGTGAAAAGTGCTATATTATAGATAGATAGAATGAAAGGCACTATATAATAGATAGATAGATAGATAGATAGATAGATAGATAGATAGATAGATAGATAGATAGATAGATATGAAAGGCTGCGGTGGGTTGGCATCCTGCCTTGTGCCCTGTGTTGGCTGGGATTGGCTCCAGCAGACCCCCGTGACCCTGTGTTCGGATTCAGCGGGTTGGAAAATGGATGGATGGATAGATATGAAAGGCACTATAAAAGATAGATATATAGAGAGATAGATGGATAGATATAATAGATAGATAGAGCCTTTCATACCTAGGAGGAGGAGAGGTTAGGAGAAGGCTCTGATAAAGCGCATTGCTGCACCTACCACATGACAAACCAACTCAGGATCCCAGATTTGGGCCCGAGTGTAGCCACACAATGGGTGACACCTCAGCACTACACTAGTTCAGATGAAATGGAACCAGTGTGAGTTTTTTTATGGTGGCTGGAGTGCCAATTCTGCCACCAACTCCCAGCTATCTATTATGTAGTGTATTTCATAGATAGATAAATATGAAAGGCACTATATAAATGATAGATAGATATCAAAGGCACTATATAATAGATTGACATGAAAGGCACTATATAACAGACAGATAGATACCGTAGATAGATAGGCAGATAGATGTATGATGTTTCCTTTTCCTTGCTGGCACTTCATACTTTTACGGTTAAATAAGATCTTCAACTTACCAGTTTTGAGTTGAAGTATCCGGAGGTCTGAGGTGTCGATGCTCTGCTTCTCATCTGCTTGCACTCGAGCCACGTGAGCTCAGGCAGCATCCCACATACACATACAGTGAGTGTCTATGACTTCCTACCCTGGCACGCAGTCTGCTGGTGTTTCATTAACTTGTACTGGGGGTCTGTTTGCCGTCAATAGCAGCTATCAGAGATGACAAATAGCAAAATACGCAAGTTGGTGTAACTGCTGTCAAGATAAAATTGAAACTGTAAACTCACTCGTAGCTGAAGTCACACAGAATGTTTCTTTGTTTTAAGATGGACGAGTTTGCAAATTCTCCAATGTCTATGATATGATTTGCAGCTCACGTGTCCCATGCTTGGTGGCGCCTCTCGTTCTTTCACCAGAGATTTCCTCTAACATCTCTTTATTTGTGACATTCTTATCCCAAACATTTACAGTAAATACGACAATAAGCTCAGGCTCCTCATGACGCCTATAAAAAACTGAATTTGGAAACAGGTTTGGAAAATGGATGGACAGACAGAGAGACGTTAAGAAGGGGCGAGCAGAAAATGTCTGTTTCCCTGTCACTTCTCTCAGTGTCTGGCCTGCAGGGTTAAGCCTTAAATTTGCACATCAAGTGTTAAAATTTGGGCAAGGAGTGAATTTTAATCAGCCGTTTGAAGTGCCTACCATCATCCAGAAAGCAAGGCCGCACTAAAATTGCTTTAATTGCTCTTTTTTTTTTTGCCTCCTTTTTCATTTTTAAAGCGTACGTCCAGATTTATAACTGAGCACAATGATGAGGTATTAAAAAAAAATTACTGGGTATAAAATAATTACATCTAACAAATTGGTTTCTGTTTTGGGAATAAAAGGCACAAAAATTCCAGAAATGTAGTAACTTGTGGGGGCTCTTTGGTCTGGCTGTCTCATGTGGGACCCCCCTAACCCCCCACGTACTCGACAGCAGGCCCTGGAGAACGAAACGGAAGATAGAATGGAGTGAGGAGTCAACCACCCAGGGTCACATGATAAGTCTGTGGTTTTAAAACATTCTGCCCCGCCCACTGAGCCACATGACCTAACGGGAGTGTATTGCAGGCAGTGGGGGTCTTCATACAGCCGTTCCGTCCATTTACTACTTCTGTTTTATTTCCAGCTGAAGGAGTCAAAGCCCAGTCTAGTAGAATGGAGGGTGCTGCTGACCAGCCCGTTGGTGGAGACGCTCGTGGACACCCCGCCAGTTACGGTGGTCCAGTTTTTTTTTTTTTTCTCTAGCCGATCAAATTTTTTGACTTTTATTCTGTGCGTGTAACGACTTTTTGTGTGAACCGTTCGCTTTGAATTTTCACTAAACAAACTTTTTTGGACTGAGAAATTTCTTTGGGTACGCGCTTGACTCACACTTCATTCTGCCTTTACCTACTTAGCAGCTACACTATTATTATTATTATAATTATTATGATTATAATACTGCGGTGGGTTGGCACCCTGCCCAGGATTGGTTCCTGCCTTGTGCCCTGTGTTGGCCGGGATTGGCTCCAACAGACCCCCGTGACCCTGTGTTCAGATTCAGCGGGTTGGAAAATGGATGGATGGATGATTATAATAATTATTATTATTATTGTTTCTCCACCACCGCTCCTCCCAGGTGAACGTTGTCCTCTCATCACACCCGACTCCAGCTCACCTGAATGTTGGGGGGTTTGCCCAGGAGTACTTCCAGTGCCATCACAAATTATCCAGGAGGCACTTCCAGGCTGAGCGGAACTTCCCAAATAACAAGGGATGCTCCTTTCTGAAGCAGTGCAGCTCCTAAGAAACCCAGCAGGGATGCCCCCACTGGGGACTACAACTCCCATGCAGCCCTGGGTATCCACCAGAGGGGATGCTGCCACAATATCTCACCTGGGAGAGCACATGGCACCACGAGTGGGGTGGTTAGGTGGATGGATGGAGTTTGAGTTGCTTCCCTTCATCCATCCATGATATGAAGGCTTCCCAGCTGGGGGAGGAGCCATCCAACTGCCAGCCAATCTGTGCCCTCCATGACAGGCGGCCTATGCTAGCTGACTTTTGGTTTGTGCCCATGATGCCCTGTGCTTACAGTCTTCCATTTTTTATTTTTTGTGTGACCGCGTCTCGTCTTCTGATGAGGCCTCCTGAAAGTCGCCTCTGCTGTTTGAGGGCAGAATACCAGCTTCACGGTCCATCTTCTTCTTCTTTGGCTCCATGAGCAACGAGACACAAGCGAAACCCGCGTGCAGGGATGGGAGGGCGACGCACATCGTTACCAGTTTGTTTCCAGTAATTACAAACTTTGTAACTTTTATTGGGAGGCTGTCGTTTGGATTCCGTGCCTTTGCATCCTGTAAGGCTTTGTTTCCCTGGGGTGTTTTGGCAAACTCTTTCTTGACGGCGTTTCTTTAAAACCAAACACTGAAACGCATTTCTGTGGGGGGCTCTGAGTTAACACCAACACGGAGCAAAGTGTTTTGTGTGACTTTGTAGTAAAATTTATGGAGAGCAGCTACAGCAGCTTTATGGGAAGTCGTCCCCCCCCACCAGGCCTTCCCATTCTGTGAACACCTTGACGTTTTATGCCACGCCGCATTAGTGAAGCCCACCCCACGTAAAGAGCATCAGCCAGGAACAAACCAGCTGACGGCCTCTTCTGGGAGAAGGAAGTGCCGAACGGGAGGATTACATTAAAATCTTAACAATACCTTTCCACACTTCCTCCTCGATAACAATAGGCTTTTTAAAAAAAAAAAAACACGTTTTACGTTAACTCCGGGGACGGAATATCTGTCATTTGTGATCGGAACAGGCGAGACAGGACTTTGAAGTTTTTTGACATAAAAGTGGAAATCATTCCAACGCACGCTTTGAAAATATTTCAATAACAAAAGGAACAGAAGACGATGCGGCCGCAGCCCCACCTTAGCAAGCAGAATTTGCATTTCCTTCAAACACTGAAAGTTTTCCAACTTTAAAGAGGATTGAAAATCACATCTCGGCGCAGAAAATACTTCCAACACGCTCCACCCCAAAGTTGTTTGTTATCCAGGCGAAATGACTTTGTCAGCAAATAAAGCAAAGAAAGAAAATAAAAATTCAAAAGCACAAACGTTCCGCTCCGTCCTCTCATGGATATTCACCTGCAGGGCCTTTCAGATCTTTGAACCGCCATCTCTCAAGTTCTTGGGACCTCGTTAATGGAGGCGGTGCCACCGATTCTCGATGATGAGGAATTTGGCCGACACCCCTCGGGAGCTTTCTTATTATTATTCTTGATTCAGGCTGGTAATCCTCACAAAAAGTCGCCATCCATCTCAGATGTTGAAGGTTGGTGGCGCAGTGGTAGTGCTGCTGCTTTGCAGTAAGGAGACTGTGGAAGATTGTGGGTTTGCTTCCCGGTTCCTCCCTGTGTGGATAGCGCTTTGAGTACTGAGAAAAGCGCTATATAAATGTAATGAATTATTATTATTAAGGGAATCCCGGCCGTTAAAATGTTGCACCTCACTCCACGGTCTTAGAAGGGGGCAACCAGCACGTCATGTGTGTTATCGTGGGGTTATAGTTGGCCTGCGCTCTCTCAGCCTACACTTAACACACACGGAGACCCTGAGCACTGAGCGTGAGTGACGCGTCACGGCTCTCGAAACAGGGACTCACTGGCTTTGGAGGAGGCAACAACACGGGTGTCTCAGACTATAACCTAAACCTAAAGGCTGACATATCCTGGTCTACGAAAATAACCTAAATATGGAGACTGAGATACCTTCATGGGGTCTCCAGATATAACCAAGATATTAAAGGCTGATACATGTGGTTCATGAGAATAACCTACACATGGACACTGATGTACCTTCATGGGGTCTGTAGATATAACCGTAGATCTCTATAGCGTAGAAGTAAAGGCTGATATATCTTGGCCCACAAGAATAACCTACACATGGAAGCTGATGTACCTTCATGGGGTCTCTAGATATAACTTAGTCATAAAGGCTGACATATCCTGGTCCACAAAAATAACCTAAATATGGAGACTGAGATATCTTCATGGGGTCTCCAGATATAACTTAGACATAAAGGCTGAAAATTTGTGGTTCATGAGAATAACCTACACATGGACACTGATGTATCTTCATGGGGTCTCTAGATATAACCGTAAATCTCTATAACGTAGAAGTAAAGGCTGATATATCTTGGCCCACAAGAATAACCTACACACGGAATCTGATGTACCTTCATGGGGTCTCTAGATATAACCCAGACATAAAGGCTGATACATCAGTTTCCATGATGAGATTATTCTCCTGAATGAAATGTACCTTCATGGGGTCTCTAGCTATAACCGTAGATCTCTATAACGTAGAAGTAAAGGCTGATATATCTTGGCCCACAAGAATAACCTACACATGGAAGCTGATGTACCTTCACGGGGTCTCTAGATATAACTTAGTCAAAAAGGCTGACATATTCTGGTCCACAAAAATAACCTAAATATGGAGACTGAGATTACCGTCATGGGATCTCCAGATATAACTTAGACATAAAGGCTGAAACATGTGGTTCATGAGAATAACCTACACGTGGCCACTGATGTACCTTCATGGGGTCTCTAGCTATAACCGTAGATCTCTATAACGTAGAAGTAAAGGCTGATATATCTTGGCCTACAAGAATAACCTACACATGGAAGCTGATGTACCTTCATGGGGTCTCTAGATATAACCCAGACATAAAGGCTGATACATCAGCTTCCATGATGAGATTATTCCATCCATCCATCCATTTTCCAACCCGCTGAATCCAAACACAGGGTCACGGGGGTCTGATGAGATTATTCTCCTGAATGAAATGTACCTTCATGGGGTCTCTAGCTATAACCGTAGATCTCTATAACGTAGAAGTAAAGGCTGATATATCTTGGCCCACAAGAATAACCTACACATGGAAGCTGATGTTCCTTCACGCGGTCTCTAGATATAACTTAGTCAAAAAGGCTGACATATCCTGGTCCACAAAAGTAACCTAAATATGGAGACTGAGATAACTGCATGAGGTCCCTAGATATAACCTGGACATAAAGGCCGAAACATGTGGCTCACAAGAATATCCTACACATGGACACTGATGTACCTTCATGGGGTCTCTAGATATATAACTTAGACATAAAGGCTGACATATCTTGGTCCATGAGAATATCCTACACATGGAGGCTGATGTACCTTCATGGGGTCGACAGACATAACCAAGACATAAAAGGCTGATACATCCGTTTCCATGTTTAGGTTATTCTTCTGAACCATATTTACTTTCATGGGGTCTCTAGCTATAACCGTAGATCTCTATAACGTACAAGTAAAGGCTGATATATCTTGGCCCACAAGAATAACCTACACATGGAAGCTGATGTACCTTCACGCGGTCTCTAGATATAACTTAGTCAAAAAGGCTGACATATCCTGGTCCACAAAAATAACCTAAATATGGAGACTGAGATACATTCATGGGGTCTCCAGATATAACATAGACATAAAGGCTGACATATCTTGGCCCATGAGAATATCCTACACATGGAGACTGAGATAACTTCATAGGGTCCCCAGATATAACCAAGACATAAAAAGGCTGATACATCCGTTTCCATGTTTAGGTTATTCTTCTGAACCAAATGTACTTTCATGGGGTCTCTAGCTATAACCGTAGATCTCCATAACCTAGACCTAAAGGCTGATATATCTTGGCCCACAAGAATAACCTTGACATGGAAGCTGATGTACCTTCATGGTGACCCCAGATATAACCTGGACATAAAGGCTGAAGCATGTGGCTCACAAGAATAACTTACACATGGACGCTGATGTACCTTCATGGGGTCTCCACATATAACTTAGACATAAAGGCTGACATATCTTGGCCCATGAGAATATCCTACACATGGAGACTGAGATACCTTCATGAGGTCCCCAGATATTTCCAAGACATAAAAGGCTGATATATCTGTTTCCATGTTTAGGTTATTCTTTTGAACCAAATGTACATTCATGGGGTCTCCACATATAACTTAGACCTAAAGGTTGATATATCTTAGTTAGCCACACTTCTGTTGTCTTTTATGCTGCATTCCCACCTGTTATAAAACATCAACCACTTGTCTCTATCCTGTGTCACTTCCTTCATGTTTCTCCCCCTTACTCCTCTGTCTCTTCCTTCCTCTATCATCATATCCTTCCAGCTCCTTCTTGGCCTTCCTGCTCTTCTCCTTCTTACCGGAAACCATCTCTTCGATCTTCTTCCTGTCCTTGAGTCGTCCATGTGCCATACGTGTCCTGCCAATCTTATCGTTCTCGATATGCCAATTTCAGTCTTCTCCACCTGACCAGTCGTTTCTCTCAAATCTTCATAACTAATCATTCTTGGTTATCTTACTCCCATAATTCATCTCAAGCATCTTTGATCAAACATGTCCTGTCTGCTCTTGATTGCTTGGCTGATTCTCCAGCTTTCAGTTCCATACAAGGCTACCAGCACTACTAGTGTGTTGAAGACTCTTAATTTACCTCCAAAGTCCCCTTTATAACAAATTCTACTCCTGCCAAAGCAAACCGCACTTACCTTGGAGTATGAGAATAAATTAGAAATGGAGGCTGAGACATCTTCATGCTGTCCCCAGATTTTTCCATTTACTTATTTGGCAGACGCCTTTATCCAAGATGACTTAAAACATTAATGATATGACTGGTGACATTTCTTTTGGTTTTCCAATTGGAGCACAGACAGGTCACGTGACTTGCTCCGTGTCCCATGGTGGTGTCAGTAGTGGGATTTGAACCCACAACCTCAGGGTTTGAAGTCCAAAGCCTTAACTACTATGCCACACTGCTAACCAGATAGCAACCTAGGAGAAGATAACAACCAGATATAACTTAGACATGGAGGCTGGTGTACCTTCACGGGGTCCCAGATATAATCCAGACATAAAAGGCTGATACATCCGTTTCCATGTTTAGGTTATTCTTCTGAACCAAATGTACCTTCATGGCGTCTCTAGCTATAACCATAGATCTCTAGAACCTAGATGTAAAGGCTCATATATCTTAGCCCACAAGAATAACCTACACATGGAAGCTGATGTACCTTCATGGTGTCCCCAGCTATAACTTAGACCTAAAGGCTGACACACCTTGGTTAGGCAGTTAGCCACACTTCTGTTGTCTCTGACGCTTCATCCCCGCCTGTTATCAAACTTCCCCCACTTGTCTCTATCCTGTGCCCCTTCTTCCAGGTGTCCTCCCCTTACTCCTCTGTCTTTTTCATCCTCTATCACCATATCCTCCCACCTCCTTCTTGGCATTCCTGCTCTTCTCCTTCCTACCGGAAATCATCTTTCTACTCTTCTTCCAGCCCATGAGTCATCCATGTGCCATACGTGTCCTACCCATCTTATCGCAGGACCCCCCTCTATGTCTGGAGTAGACACGCCTTCACAATCACAAACAGCCCCCCATTGTGCACATACCGTGAACTTTATTATCATACATCTACGGCCCAGGGGGTGGGGTCCCCTCAGAGTCAGAAACATCGACTTAAAGGTGGGCACACTCCTTAGTGTATGGATCTTAGGAACATTTGCTTTCATGAATGGCACCCAGTCAGTTTCATTAGAATTCAATCACTTGGAGGGGGGGGTCCCCACTCATGTCTGAGAAACATAAACAGCGCCCCACTGTGTACACACGATGGACATTATTATCATACTTCTACAACTAAGGGGGTCTCCTCGGTGCTCCTTCAATAGCACTAACAGCGCCCGCCAATTTATAGGAGTGGGCGCCCCTTGGCATATGTATCATCCACACTTTTACTTTCATAAATGGGGTCTGCTCAGTATCTTTACAGTTCAAACACCTCGGGGGGTGGTCTGGATCACATGCCAGTTCAGTAGCACAAATGGCACCCCTCTGTGCATCTACCGTAGACTTACAAGAGTGTGTGGCTGTTGGTATGCAGATCTTGGGCACTTTTACTTTCATAAATGGTGCCCACTCAGCAGCATTAGAGTTCGATGACCTGGGTGGCGGGGTATAAGAGTCCCCTCGGTGTCGGGAGCCTGTGTGCCCTCAGAAATACAAACGGTGCCCCATTGTGTGTACACCATGGACATTATTATTTTACTTCTATGACTCGCGGATGGGGTCCGCAGGGCCGTCTTAACGTATGGGCACAATGGGCACTGCCCCCATAATGTTTGTTGCCTATGTATGTTTCCGTTTTGCTATCAAAATGGAGGCCCCAGTACACCACTTTGCCCGAGGGCTTTTGATGTTATTAAGACGGCCCTGGGGGTCCCCTTGGTATCCGGAGCATGTGCCCCTTCAGTAGCACAAGTGGCATCCCTCTGTGCATCTTCTGTAGACTTAAAGCAGCCTGTGGCTCTTGGTATGCAGATCTTGGACATTTTAACTTTCATAAATGGTGCCCACTCAGTATCATTAGAGTTTGATGACCTGGGCGGGGAGGTGGAAGAGTCCCCTCGGTTTCAGGAGCTCAGAAACACCAATGGTGCCCCATGGTGTGTATATCGTGGACATTATTATCATGCTTCTATGACTTGAGAGTGGAGTCTGGGGTCCCCAGGGCCATCTTAACATATGGGCACAATGGGCACTGGCTGGGGGCCCTCAGGAGCATAGGGGCCCACGATGTTTCTGATGCCTGTGTATGTTATGGTTTTGCTTCTAGTACACCACTTTGCCTGGGAGTCTATGATGCTGTTAAGATGACCCCGGGGGTCCCCTTGGTGTTTCCGGAGCATGTGCCCCTTCAATGGCACAAATGGTGCACCACTGTACATCTACCATGGACTTAAAGGAGTGTGCGGCCCTTCCTATAGGGATTGTGTGCATTTTTACTTTCATAAATGCCGCCCCACAGGCGATGGCACCCTTGGTGGCCACATATGTCACTTAACAGCTTGGCCGTCTCTGCCCACTACTGTCGTGTTAGACCCGTACCTGGCTGTACAGCCATGGAGGTCGAGGGAATACAGGAGAGGACTCAGGACACATCCCTGGGGTACTTTTGTGTGACCCCCATCCCCATTAAGAAGCTCTTTTAATCTCCTGCATTTCCAAGCTGGGTACAGCCGACCATAGATGGCATGGAAAGGTGAGGAATGGGAGAAGGTGCTCTGTGCCAACAATAACACCCACAATCATAGCAAATTCCAGAAAGTGAGTGCTCAAAACTTCCAAATTTCAGGATTGGATTTCTATTTGGAGAAACCCCATCCACGGATAAAACGGTGGACTTTCTCGCACTAACATCTGCGTGAGGTCCACTTCATCATCATTACTGAGTCGTAAGAAAAGCAAACAGTTTCCTCTACTTTTGTACTTAATGAGGCCACGGGACTCGCCGGGCCTCGTGGGTAATTTAATAGAGACGTGCTTAGCAAGCTGCCTTTGTTAAACCGCAGACAAATGGAATTCAGGTAAGCAGAATTTATGTGTTTTCTCTAAATTGCCCGTTTTTAAGCCCAGGAGTTATGGGTAGTCGCTGCTGCTGGCAGTTTAGGTGGGAACGCTGGGCACACGTCATCCCGCCGTATGAAAAGGGGGATCAGGCAGAGCTGAGTAACTGCAACCCAGGGGGCTTAATGGAAGGAATTAAAAAGAGAGAAGATGGAGCAACACATGGCAGGGACTGAGCAGTCGGCGTGGGTTCAGACACTGGAAGCAGATCTAACGGCGGGCACCTAAAATGGCATTCAAATAATAATAATAATAATAAAACATTTGATTTATTTACTGCCTTTAAAACATAAACGCAACACTTAAACCATTAGGAAAAACAAGCAAATAACGACAGGAACGAAATGCCAGCAATTCGAGGACAAGAGAGAACCGTAAAATATGCAAATGAGCCCACAACAAAAGAGCTGGTCATGTGATCAGCGACTGCACTCTTCAAGTTTGACATCCCCTGCGACTAGAAGGAGTGTAATGTGACGCCCTTAAGCAGCAGGCCCGGTCTTAGGTATTTTGGGGCCCTAGGCGAAAGAGGGGGGTCCAGGAGCCCCCCTGGAAGCTCTGTGAAATGCATGAAAATTAGACCAAGGAGACGTTTTCTTGTAACGTTACGAGGTCATCACCCTGCGTCCCTTTTTCGCCCGGAGCCGCCCACACGGACACGCCCCCGCTGGCCCACGTGATTTAAACATGCGAGGGGAGGGGCGGGCCGGGGGCCTGGCTGTCGTTGATCCGAGGCCCCCCGGACACCGGGGACCTAGGCGGTCGGCTACTTCGCCTATGCCTAAGGCCGGGCCTGTAAGCAGCATTTCTAAACCTGTGGGGGGGGGGCACTGCAGGTGGGCTGTGGCAGACCCCGGATGAAACAGCAATCTCAGCCCCGCTCCGACAAAACCCCAAACCCATCAACCCCCTCCTGACTCTGACATTTGTCCTCGATGCACCAAGCGGTGACGATCACGCTTGACTCATCTAAATCTCCGACATTCTTCTGCTGATTGTGTGGAAACCCCCAAAGACCACCACTTTGACAATCGTGCTCACTTTACCATCATGCTCCACTCCCTGCACCCCCCCGTTCATATGACCGTGTTAAATTCATAGAGGGGGACCTCCGGTGAGTCATTTAGGCATTAAGGGGGTTTCTTCACTTGCCGCCCGCGTCCTTTTTACAATCCCCTTTTTGTGATCCAATTAACAGAATATCAGAGTTAATGCCGAATCGTGAAGGCCCCCCGCTTACTAACGTAAAGGCTGGCAGGGGCTCACGTCATGGTCACCTCGACGCAGACTGTTAAAGGACCTACCAGTCTTCTCTTCTGTTTTCAGAGTGTTCTGGAACACCCGATTTCCACTTCCTTTGTCATTTCTATGCAACACCTTCTAGAATTTTCTAAACCCTGAGGTGGTCTTTAACCCTTTCAGGGCAGATGTCAGCATCTTGTCGAAATTCAGGGGTAGAGGACGGCAATCAGAACTGAACAGAACTGGCCGTCACATTTTAGTTCGACTCTCTCTGCTAGAAGGAAAGTTCGCGTCGTCGATGTGACCCCCCAATCCCTGCATGTGTGTGTGTGTGAGTGGCGAAGAGCAAACAACCCCTAAACTGGCAAGAGACCAAAGAGAAGGCGTCAAGCAAAATATTCCGCGGGTGACGTTTTGTGTATGATCGCTGACTCCAATTTTGATGCAGGTGGTCTGGAGACGGAGATCGAAAACGAAATCGAGCCGACCGTAGTGCGGACCACATATGGCTACGGCAGCGTTGGCCTTACAATGACAAGAGGTACAAACCAGACGGCATCACGCTGCGACAGTCACCGCCCCCTACCTGCCACATGAAGACAGCCAGGGAGCCGGCCCACCGTACATTCATTCCAGCCGGCCGTCAAGCTGACCCCACGCAGCCCCCCAAAGATGGCGACAGCAGCCACAGCAGGCAGCAACACACGTTTGAAGTTGATTCCTGTGTGAAACCGTCGCTTTGTGTGCTTTTCAGACAAACTGAGTTTTTATTCAGCCCTCAAAGAGTTAATTTCACCGCCAGTCCCAGCTCCCCCGATGCCTACGAGAGATGGGTACGTGGCATCACACATGTGGGCACGGGAAACGGCGTGAAGTCTTGGGTGACAGTAATTCTCCTCCGAGATAGGAGGTGGCACTGTGTACTGACGACCGCTTCTCTCCCCTTCCTCTGCCATCTATTCTCACCTCCGGGGGTTTGCCCACCTGGACCCGCCTCTTCCTCCCAGAATTCCTTAAAATTGGGGTCTGGGGGACCACCACCCTAGTCAGTCTACTAAAGACAGAAGTCAGGATGACTCGCTTTTTGCATCGTAATACACAATTTCTTTCAATTCATTGCTTATAATTATACCCGGGGGGCGGGGGTTGGCATCAAGGTGCCCCAACACTCTAACCTTGTCCTGTTATTTCTCTCAAAGTGGAAATGCCGGGTAGGACCCAAATCCGCCATGCGTCGTCATGCTTCAGGTTCATGTGCTGGGGGGGGGGGCTCTCCCCTCGGGATTTTCTCCCCAAGGTTTGTTCAGTTCTGTCTTATTAGTTGACGCTCCATTCTCGGCCTTGTAACTGCCCATTGAAATAAGATGGCATCCTGTGAGGCGAATCCCCAAACCCTGGGCGCGCTTCCCAAAACAACGCCTCTGGAATCCTCCTCAGTAAATGAGATCTGAGGATTACCGTATGTCGAGAATTAGCGGCGAGCCGAGGCGGGCGTCTTAATTAATCGAGGCTGGCGGCGAGCCTGATGAAGCACGCTTGGCATTGGCAGCATCTGTGCCACGGTGACATGTAACGGCTTTGTTCGCATTTGCAAACTTGTAACAGAAACGGCACAAAGCCGCTATGAACAGATGAACACGAGACCCCATTACGGTGGACTCCGAGAGCACCGAGACCCCCTTCACTTTCTGCACCCTTGATTGTGTTGCAGGTTTCATTTCAAATGTGACATTTGTGCCCATCCATCCACACTCCCATAGCCCAGATGGCCAAAGTGACAGCAGATTAAAAATCAAACATTGAAGTCTTCAGACCCTTCATTCGGCCCTTTGTAGAAGCCCCTTTTTACAGCACAGTGTCCCTCATCACCGCACTGGGGACATTGGGATCCACGCACAGAGACCACAGGATACAAGCGCCCCCTGCTGGCCTCACCAACGCCTCTTCCTACCCAAGTGGTCTCCCATGCAAGCACTGGCCAGGCCTGCACAAGCAGAGTTTCAGGTGGGTGACGTCTTCTGAAGTGCGGGTGGGACGGCTGAGTGGTGGCACCGAGCTATCATTCCTGCCTCATGGCACCCCGGCTTGCATAGACTCTGCATGTCCTCCTCGGGTATTTCCGGATTGATTGGCATCAGCGTCAGTGAATTCGCTCTCTCATAAACATCGTCCTCAGTGCTTTTATTACACATCCTCAGCAGGAGGGGCTCATCATGGTGGTAAGATGAGATGGGGGTCTGTGGCGGGGTGCCAGTTTTTAAATAAAAACGGTGAGTTCAGGCTCTGGGCAGCATAGGTGCACATGGTAGTGGGACAGAGCAGCCCCCCAGAGTGTTGATAAGGGACATTCACATGCACACATATGAGGTCAAGGCCAATTTCCTCGTTGGCTCTCTGGGGTCCATCATCAAGGCACCTGCACCCAAACGAAGAGAAACCTCGAGCAGGAGGAAGAGGAAGAAAGCGAAGCGCCTGGTTGGGACTCTGCCTACCGCTACACGCTCGGTGCTGTCCTGAACTAGGAGTTCCAAGAACTTCCAATAATGGCCACTAGAGGGGGAAATCGCCATCAAACCCCGGCCAGTAACACGGGCAAGCACCAAATTTTTAAGGAAATGAAAGATTTATTCTTCATAAAAGAAAGGATTCCGATCACAGCAGAGAATCAAAATGAAACACAAAGGTGATAAAAAGCAAACAACTTCCAAAACAGATTCCAAAAGACAAAGCAGAAATTCAAAATGGCAGGGGTGCGATAATTAACAGAATTCACAATCCGAAGAAGAAGAAGGAGGAGACATTGCATTTATATAGTGCTTTACATTGGGGGGGGGGGGGGGCACTTCAAATACCACAAATGTGCCACCACCTGGATGATCTGACGGCAGCCATTTTGTGCCAGAACCTCCACCACACAGTAAAGGGGTGAAGGGGCGAGAGACAGTCAGCCAATTAGAGATAGGGGATGATTAGGGGGTCAGAATGACCAGGACGTGGAGGGCAATTTAGCCAGGACATCGGGGTACACCCTACTCTTTACCAAGGATGCCCATCATGACCACAGAGAGCCAGGACCCCCGGTTTTATGGCTCATCTGAAGGATGGCGCCATTATTACAGCATCACTACACTTCAGCTACCACCAATGTGCAGCACCTGCCCGGATGATCTGATGGCAGCCATTTTGTGTCTGAACCCTCACCACACATTAAAGGGGTGAAGGGGCGAGACAGGAGATGATTAGGAGGGGTAGAATGATCAGGCCATGGTGGGCAATTTAGCTAAGACATTGGGACACACCCTGGTCTTATGACGGATGTCCACAGAGAGTCAGGACCTCCGTTTTAGGTCTCATCTGAAGGATGGTGCCACATTTACAGCCCCGTGTCCCCATAACTGCACTGGAGTCATTGGGTTCCACATTCATACTGGCCTCCCCAACACCTTGTCCAGCAGCAAGCCAAGCTTTTCCTGGTTGGCCTGACCACACTTAGCTTCAGGTGGGTTTCATGTTCATGTTCTGCAAGGTTTGATGGTTGCTCACCACTCTCCACCTCCCAGACACAATAAAAATGAACTGCCAGGGACTGTGGGAGAACCTTCCAGATTTATACAACTGAGAGCAATTCCTAGCAGTGATTGGCAGGTGGCCCCGCCTCCTGGGGGACCACCCCCAAAACACATGGGACATAACCGACAGATCAAAAGTGAACACAATGAGACGTAAAACAAGAATCGGAAACCCCAACCAGGTGAGGACCGCTGGCGTAGACATGACGGGTGCCATCTGCCATAACAAATCTGACAGCGGTTGCTGTTGCAAGTCCTTCACCAGGCCATGCAGCTTTCTTCTTTTTCTTCTTCTTCATCAGAGTGATGTGACTTCCAAAATTGTCGACTGCGTTCACCTGCAAGTCCCTCACCTGGATGGAGACAACCAGAAGAGACATCTAGATTTGGATAATGGAGACCCCAGCCTTGGCTTAAGTGGTCTACTTTTTCTATACTTCCTTTTTCCTGGTTTGAACTTTACTCCAGTATACTTTGAAAGCTGCCCAGTGCCCTTCCACAAGAGAGCCCACCTTCACCAGGTTCTCCACTGAGGTCCGCTACTCCTCTCAGACCTCCAGCCAGTCAGGGCACGACATGCCAACTCCTCTTCTGTCATGTTGGCACGGACCATGATGGTCAGAAGCAAAAACCTTGTATCGACGCACTTTCTCACTTGCCCTGGTGATGCTTGTGGGCAAGGAGCAGCATGCTACCATCCCAGAGAAGTGCCTGGCCTTTCCATGCCACCTAAGAGCAGGTGTGTTCCAACACCACCTTGGTGCGCCGCTCCAGTTGTGTGCCAGGAGCGCGAGGACTCCACTGCCGTCTCAGCCCACTCGAATCCCTCAGCGATCTCAGGACCATACAGGCGAGGCACGCCCATAAAAAAAGCCCACAGCCTTTGTTTCCCTTCTGAAGGGGGCCGAGAACCGGAGAAGACCCCCAGCACACACCTTGTAACGGTACCATGACACAATGGGGTCAAACTAAAAGGTTTCCTCATGAATGATTGATTAGCGCCATTCTGAGGCCCACCAAATTGCTCTCCTCGGTGGACTTGACGTCTCTTTGCCTTCTTCTTCGTTGCCGCTGGGCTTCGTCCTCCTCGGGGTCCCACCCAGCAGATATCAGAGGCACTCAAATCGAATGAACACCAAATCAGGCCGCTGCACTTCACAAACACACAGGCACTTAAGGGACGCCTCAGGAAGATTTCAGACTGATGAAGGCTTGAAGCCCACAGGGGTGGCGTAGCGTGTTGTCTGCAGGAGAAGCCTGTGCCAGCGTACCACCTCAACAACAGGTGCTTTATGGGACAGCGACAGTTTACATTTTTCCACTGTTTTCTTCAAAGCAACTTACAAATTCAGGCAGACTGAAGGACCCCCACCCCACAGTCACAAAGGTAGTAACCATTAAACAAACGTGTGGACTTGTGAGGGTATATAGCGCCTTTCCACATTCTCCAGGGGCTTTACAGGTACACTACAACCTTTCCCAGAATTCCAGCTCAGGCAGAATAAGTGACCCCCACAGGGAGTCCAAAATGGGGACCACAACCTTGACATTTTATATAGCGCCTTTCCAACAGTGGTTTACATGTCCTGCTGCATTGGGGTTCAGGCAGATTAAGTGACCCCTCCAGGATCAAACCAGGAGTGAACGGTGGGACGGCACTTGTGACCCTGTCATTTTATATAGCGCCTTTCTACCACCCCAATGTGCTATACGTGTCCAGAAGACTTGGGGCTCAGGCGGATTGAGAGACCCCAGATTCAGAAAAGTAGTCTATGGTGGAGAATGACCTTCTGAATTTGTCATTTTATATAGCGCCTTTACATCCTGGGTATCCTTTACAGGCACAATGATCTTGTCATTTATATAGCACCTTTCTGTGATACTAAAGTGCCTGACATGTCCAGTAGCCTTTAAGGGTCTCCTCCAAGGTCAAGCAAGGAGTCAATGGTGGTGACCTTGTCATTTTATATAGCACCTTTCTACCATCCAACAGTGGAGGGGGTGCCAGTCCATCACTGGGTGAGCTCAAACGTACACACACACTCGCCAATGCCGCCAACTTGCATGTTGTTGGCACGTCTCCTATGAGAGACTCGCATGCAGTAAGTTAATTAAACTTTAATATCCCGTCTGATCGGCGGTAGGGAACCACAGTGAGGCAGCAAGAATTGTTGGGGTACCACCTCAGTAACTCCAATTAATCGTTAGAACAACAAAAGTAAAAACGTCACGTGATGGCACAAAACATTTTGAGAGATTCAGGGAGTTACGCTGATTTTCAGCAAGTTTCACCCCCTCTGCCCAAAGAAATCTCACCACGGCACGTCATTCAGAAATGGTGCAATCCCACTACGGAGCGTCCACGTATAGATGGATGGATGGATGCCATCCACCTTCAGATTGCTGCCTTGTGGTGTGGCTGCCAGACACCACAAACTCTTTACGTTTCCTGGGACGAAGCCTTTGTTTCCCCTCAGAGTGTGATACGCATTAATAGAGAAGAGCATTGAAAGCATGACAGCACATAATGGGGTGTGTGTGTGTGTGTGTGTGAGTGAGTGGTGCCAATGCTACCTCACCACTCTGCAGACCTGGGGGGTCAATCTCAATCCATTTAAAATTAGCCGTCCCAGTGACCCAGCGATGACCCTTTTTAGCCAGTTGTGCTGGGATAGGATCAGAGCACACAACATCGGGGTCCGTTCCCAGCTCCAGGGTCTTGTCTGTTTTATTGTCCTTGATTTATTCTTTTATGATTTTGGTTTCTGAATATGTCAAATTTACTGTCAGGTGCATTCAGTACACTTCATGTCTACTATGAACAGCTGACAAAAATAACATAATTAAAAACAACAAAAGACACACACGGTACAAAAACTGGGAAAACGCATCCAGTTTACACAGTAAAATGGAAACATCTGAGGCACTGGTGACAAAATGCTTTTAAAAATAACGACATGAATAGTTTTTTAATAATAAATCCATAAATGTCCTGGAAAGTGCAGCAAACAGAAACAAATCTTAACCTTCTTGGCGTTAACCCCAAGTGTCTGTTGGGCTTGGAATTCGATGTAAAAACGGTTAAGCCCGAGGATCTCTCAGGATCAGAATTGTATTGCTGAGCGCTTTGAGTAGTGAGAAAGGCGCTATACAGTGCATCCAGAAAGTATTCACAGCGCATCACTTTCTCCACATTTTGTTATGTTACAGCCTTATTCCAAAATGGATTAAATTCATTTTTTTCCTCAGAATTCTACACACAACACCCCATAATGACAACGTGAAAAAAGTTTACTTGAGGTTTTAGCAAATTTATTAAAAATAAAAAAACTGAGAAATCCCATGTCCATAAGTATTCACAGCCTTTGCCATGAAGCTCCAAATTGAGCTCAGGTGCCTCCTGTTTGCCCTGATCATCCTTGAGATGTTTCTGCAGCTTCATTGAAGTCCACCTGTGGTAAATTCAGTTGACTGGACATGATTTGGAAAGGCACACACCTGTCTATAGAAGGTCCCACAGTTGACAGTTCATGTCAGAGCACAAACCAAGCATGAAGTTAAAGGAATTGTCTGTAGACCTCAGAGTCAGGATTGTCTCGAGGCACAAATCTGGGGAAGGTTACAGAAAAATGTCTGCTGCTTTGAAGGTCCCAATGAGCACAGTGGCCTCCATCATCCGTAAGTGGAAGAAGTTCGAAACCACCAGGACTCTTCCTAGAGCTGGCCGGCCATCTAAACTGAGTGATCGGGGGAGAAGGGCCTTAGTCAGGGAGGTGACCAAGAACCCGATGGTCACTCTGTCAGAGCTCCAGAGGTCCTCTGTGGAGAGAGGAGAACCTTCCAGAAGGACAACCATCTCTGCAGCAATCCACCAATCAGGCCTGTATGGTAGAGTGGCCAGACGGAAGCCACTCCTTAGTAAAAGGCACATGGCAGCCCACCTGGAGTTTGCCAAAAGGCACCTGAAGGACTCTCAGACCATGAGAAAGAAAATTCTTTGGTCTGATGAGACAAAGATTGAACTCTTTGGTGTGAATGCCAGGCGTCACGTTTGGAGGAAACCAGGCAGCGCTCATCACCAGGCCAATACCATCCCTACAGTGAAGCATGGTGGTGGCAGCATCATGCTGTGGGGAACTGGGAGACTAGTCAGGATAAAGGGAAAGATGACTGCAGCAATGTACAGAGACATCCTGGATGAAAACCTGCTCCAGAGCGCTCTTGACCTCAGACTGGGGCGACGGTTCATCTTTCAGCAGGACAACGACCCTAAGCACACAGCCAAGATATCAAAGGAGTGACTTCAGGACAACTCTGTGAATGTCCTTGTGTGGCCCAGCCAGAGCCCAGACTTGAATCTGATTGAACATCTCTGGAGAGATCTTAAAATGGCTGTGCACCGACGCTTCCCATCCAACCTGATGGAGCTTGAGAGGTGCTGCAAAGAGGAATGGGCGAAACTGGCCAAGGATAGGTGTGCCAAGCTTGTGGCATCATATTCAAAAAGACTTGAGGCTGGAATTGCTGCCAAAGGTGCATCGACAAAGTATTGAGCAAAGGCTGTGAATACTTATGGACATGGGATTTCTCAGTTTTTTTTATTTGTAATAAATTTGCAAAAACCTCAAGTAAACTTTTTTCACGTTGTCATTATGGGGTGTTGTGTGTAGAATTCTGAGGAAAAAAATGAATTGAATCCATTTTGGAATAAGGCTGTAACATAACAAAATGTGGAAAAAGTGATGAAGCGCTGGGAATACTTTCTGCCACTGTCTATTTATTCTTAGGATTCTGGTTTTATTTAATTACTTATTTTATATTTATTTATTCATTGTGTTTTTTTTCTATGCTCACTGTCTGTGGCGGCACATGTAAGCAAGCATTTCATTGTACACGGTACTTGTACACATGACGATAAAGAATTGAATTGAAATGGCTTCCCTCGTCACTGAAAGGGTTCCTGTGTAGCAGGCTGTGCCAAGTCAGCCAGCAGCAAAGACCTCATTTTATGCCATCTAATGACACGAGACGGCCACCTTCCTCCTTTTACATTCCCCCCCCGCTGCTCGCCGAAGTCAGGCTCTCCGCTGGTGTCAGCCTTTGCCACCCTGACGTAATTCCAAAGCATGTTGTCAACTGTACTGCAAGTCATGTGAGCATCAAATGTACAGTATATTCAATTTAATAATTAAAAGAAGCAGAAAGCTGCCCACCCAATGAAACATCAAGCAGGACGGTGCTCATAATCACCTGATGCAATGCCCCATGCTATCTGTTAGCCCCTCCGTGCTTTCCCTTATTCCTTTGGAGCATTCGGGAACTTGGAAGGGCGCCATGAAGAGTGACCTGTTAATTCATTAATCGCCCGATTTCCCTTTGGTAGTTTCATTTTGACGTTTTTTTGTTTGTTTGCCATTGTGTCACCCACCTGCAGATAGGGGGCAGTTTAAGGGCTCAGCGAATTGGCGCCGTCGACTAATGCCTTGTTCTTTTCCTCCATCTGCAGACTGAAAGATTGACAACCATGATACCTCTTACATCCATCCATTTTCCAACCTGCTGAATCCGAACACAGGGTCACGGGGATCTGCTGGAGCCAATCCCAGCCAACCCAGGGCACAAGGCAGGAACCAATCCCGGGCAGGGTGCCAACCCACCGCAGACCTCTTACATCACTTCCGGTTTCCACCCACCTGGACCCGCCTCTTCCTGCCCAGGACCTTTATTTCCAGAAGCAATGCCATCTTGAGTCCGTCTTATGGAGACTTGCATCATTTGGATGTTTTTCACACAGCGTGTCTTATTTTGAATATATACGGGGTTGGCCCTTGATCTCCAATACCATACCATTTTTATTTGTTAAGCGCTTAAAAACACAGCATTACAACTGACCGAAGCGCTGTACAGTTAAAACAAGCAAGACTAAAAGCAAAATATTAAAAACAAACATTAAGAGAGAATTAAAACAGAGACACTAAAAACAGGCCAGGGGACCCAATAAAACAGAAATAGCAAAAAGCAAGTGGAAATAAGACAGGTTAAGAATTAAAAGCCAATGTGAAGAAGTGCGTTTTTAGGTGTGATTTGAATGTGGCGACTGAAGCGGCTTGCCTAACCACTAAAGGTAAGGAGTTCCAGAGCCTGGGTGCACAGACGGAAAAAGCCCTTTCACCACGAACTTTAAAACGGGCTTTGGGAACGGTTAGGAGCAGCTGATCTGCGGATCTAAGAACACGAGGGGGATTGTGACGATGGAGCAAGACACTCAAGTAGGCAGGGGCTAGACCATTTAGTGCCTTATAGGTTAAGAGCCCTAGTCAAGATCCATCCATTTTCCAACCCGCTGAATCCGAACACAGGGTCACGGGTGTCTGGTAGAGCCAATCCCAGCCAACACAGGGCACAAGGCAGGAACCAATCCCGGGCAGGGTGCCAACCCACTGCAGGACACACACAAACACACCAAGCACACACTAGGGCCAATTTACAATCACCAATCCACCTAATCTGCATGTCTTTGGACTGTGGGAGGAAACCCACACAGACATGGGGAGAACATGCAAACTCCACGCAGAGAGGACCCGGGACCCGAACTCAGGTCCCCAGGTCTCCCAACTGCGAGGCAGCAGCGCTACCCACTGCGCCACCGTGCCGCCTATAGGTTAAGAGGAGTATCTTAAAATCAATTCTGAATCTAACTGGCAGCCAGTGTAGGGTTTTTAAAATCGGTGTAATGTGTTGGCTTCTGCTGCTTCCAGTTAAAAGCCTTGCAGCCGCATTTTGAACCAATTGGAGTCTAGAAAGAGTGGCTTTACTAATACCATATAGGCAGGAATTAGAATAGTCGAGCCGGGACGTAATGAATGCATGGATTACTGATTCCAGGAGGTGGTAAGGCAGAATTGGTTTGAGTTTGGCAATTCGCCTGAGATGGAAAAAGCAGGATTTTACTGTGCTGTTGACTTGAGCATCCATTTTCAGGACCATATCCATTTTGATTCCAAGATTGGAAACAGACGAAGTTACTGGAATGGGAAGAAAGTCGAGGTCAAGGGGTAGGGTCTGTTTGCGGTCGGGACTAAAAACAATGACCTCAGTTTTTGAATCGTTCAGGTGAAGGAAGTTTACAGCCAGCCAGTCCTTAATGTCAGATAAGCAGTCGAGAAGAGGTTTAGTGGTCAGTTGACTTGAGGGAGAAATAAATTTGGCAGTCATCAGCATATAGGTGATACGAGATTGCATGTTTTCTAAAAATTGCACCTAAAGGCAGGATGTAAATTGAAAAAAGTAGTGGCCCCAAAATGGAACCCTGGGGGACACCACATGGGAGTGGGACTGATTCAGATGAAGAATCGTCTAGCATGACTCTAAGAGTCCTGTTGCAGAAATATGACCTGAACCAGTCGAGGGCTAAGCCAGATACACCAGCCCAGGATTCGAGTCGGGAGATCATGATGTCGTGGTCGATTGTGTCGAAGGCAGCACATAAATCGAGAAGAACCATAATCACGTAGAGTCCTGAGTCCAATGCCAAGAGGACATCATTTAGGACACGTAAATGCGCGGTTTCTGTGCTGTGTTGGGGCCTAAAGCCTGACTGAAAAAGGTCCATTACCTGATGGTCTCGTAGGTGATGAATTAATTGCTCATAAACTACTTTTTCGAGTAATTTTGACAGGAAAGGTAGTTTGGAAATTGGACGAAGATTGGAGAAGACGGCAGGGTCAAGATCAGGTTTTTTCACGATTGGATGTACAACTGCGTGTTTGAAAGCACGAGGAACTGTAGCCGAAGATAGACTACTAGTTATGATCTTTAAGACATCATATCGAATCACAGGAAAGACATCTTTCAGCAGTCTGGACGGCACCACATCGTCCGGAGAGCCCGAAGGCTTCATTGAGGCGACGATTTTTTCCAGATGGGGGAGCGAAATGGGTTCAAAGCTAGTGAGGGAGCCGTGTACAGGAACGGCTAAATCAACAGAGCCAGAAGAAGAAATGGAGATCTGGGATCTAATGTTTGTGACCTTATCCAGAAAAAACGTAAGGATCTGATTACAAAGAGCATTGGAGGGAGAAGAGAAAACAGTTGCAGCTGGAGAGAGGACAGCATTCAGTGTTTTGTATAAGACACGTTGATTGCCAGAATTTTTTGAGATGATGTCAGTAAAAAAACGGTTCCTTGCACCTCTGACTGCTCTCTGGTATTGAGACCACATGTCTCTCATGCAGTCAAAGGTAACAGTGAGACCATCTTTCCTCCATTTACGTTCTAGCCGCCTACAGTTTTGCCTGATGGAGCGAGTTTGTTCATTTAGCCATGGGTCATGCTTGACTTTGGATTGTCTCCGTTTGAGTGGGGCTACAACATCCATCACAGAACAGCAGGAAGTATAGAAGGTTTGCAATAAAACATCAGCATCCGTGGATTCACATGATGTGGAGATTGATGAAAAAGCAGCTGCAAAATCTTCAGCAGCAGAAGGGGAAATGACACGGAAGGGACGGGTAGTGGTGGATTTACCATGCTCAGCAGAGACCAAATCCAAATTAAACAGAACAGGCGAGTGATCAGAAAAACTGGGAGGCAGAATGTCCAAGTCACTGATTCTGAGACCACGAGAAAGAACCAGATCCAGTGTGTGAGCCTGTCCATGTGTTGGTCCATTCACTAGTTGAGAAAGACCAAAGGAGTCAATAATGTCCAGAAAGTCTTTTGCTAGAGGTTTAATGGGACAGCAAACATGGATATTAAAATCACCCAAACAAAGGAAGCGATCATATCTGCAGGTAATATCAGCCAAAAAAGCTGCAAATTCGTCTAAAAAGTCCTTATTATATTTTGGGGGGCGATAGATGAGTGTGCACAGCAGCGGTGGAGAACAGACAAGTTCAAACATACTGAGCTCAAAAGTTAAAGGGGAAAATGAAAGCGGAAGGGAAGGGCGTTTGCAGATAAAATCAGATTTAAATAAGGTCAATAAGCCCCCGCCGCGGCGCTGCACTCTCGGCGTGTTGATAAAGGAACATCCCGGGGGCAAAACTTCAGTGAGTGAGAGCGTCTCGCCCGGTAAAATCCAGGTTTCAGCAGTACATAAAAAATCCAGGCCATTGGAAAGAAAAAAGTCTTTCAGGATGAAAGTTTTGTTCACGACCGATCTGGCATTTATCAGCGCAAAACGAACCGGCTGGGACGACGTTAACAAAGACGCACCAGCCGTGGCGGCTGACATTGTCGTGATGCGGCGTAGGTTGTTAAAGTTCACTCCCCGGCGGCGGTGACGGAGCGAGGCAGGGAAGTGTACCAGAGCATCCGAGGGCAAGAGGCATTCTGGGAGCATTGACTCATGTTGGGAGCCAGGAGAGTTGTTCCTAGAGAGGATCCGGGAGGCTCGGAGCCGAGCCCTGGTGCCTCCACGCTTCCCACGGCGGCGGCGTTTCCATCGGCGACCGGCCAAGCCGTGGACAGTGATGAGGAAGGCCGGGACTTCCTCAAACAGTCGGCCAAAGGTTTGACTGAACTCCGGAGTCAAATTTCGAGAAACCCCCGCACTCGTTCGAAGAGCCAGAAGGGTGAAGCGATCATAACGAATGATCGAGTCAGGAAGAGCATCACAGGAGTAAGTAAGCCGAGAAAAAAGCAGGAGTAACGATGTCTTTGTCTTTTTATTACAATTGTGATGTTTATTATTTATGGACTGAGGACGTAAAGGAGGCAGAGAAGAATAGAAAGGCAAGAAGACCGGATTAGAAAAACACCAGGAGAAGAGAGAGGAGATGTGCTGTGGGATCCAAAGAAGAACACCAGAGGGGTGGAGGGGCTTGAACCCGTGTTATCAGGAGAAGGGAGCCAATCAGAATTGTGGAACCTACAGAGCAACACTTTCTCACGGCCCAAGCTTGCCCTTCAGGGTGTCTCCGAGACCCAGTCCATGATGACAGGACCAGCCCGTTAAAGAATTGCCACCGACAGTCAACACAGAGTAGGGGATGGTTCCAATTGGGGGCAGTCAGGGTAGAGGAATATTATATTGCTTTTACTGGCTGTGGTGGACCCACCGCAAGACACGACCCTGTCCCATTGCGTACAACGATGACCCCTGACTGTGTGCGACCCCAAAGGCTGGCAACTCGTGACCCCCAGCTCTGATGTCACACACACTGATAATCTGGGAGAGGGTGACACATACAGAGGAGGCTTAGAGAAGAGACCACCATAGTAGAGGAGCAGTTTGGTTTTCTGTCAGGGAGAGGAACAGCTGATGCAGTCTTTACAAGCATCGAGAAGAACAGAAAGGACTGCATATGGAGGTCCCTGATTTGGAGAAGATGCCACGTCAAGAGGTCTGGAGGCGCAGGAGAGAGTAAGGAGGACCAGAGAAGGGTGTGAGGGAGGGAGGGAGGGAGGACCTGGGCTTAGGTTTCACCAGAGATCTTCTTCAAGTCCTTACCTCTTTGATCTGCTTGTCAATGTGTTGACTCCTGGCCTCCATGATACTGTGGGAAGTCGCACCAGAAAGGAGGAAGTGGAGAGGAAGAAGGACTTTGGAAGACAGAGGATTGAAGATAAATAGGAAGAAGAAGAAGACAGACGGACTATCTGAGGTTTAATGATGATCAGGGTTTAGAAGTTAGCCTGAAGGGGGAGCCACTGAAACGAGGGTATAAGTTCAAATATCTGGGACCAGTGGTAGCCCAAGTTGGAGAACTAGATGCAGGGAAAACCCAAAGAGTGCAATGTGGATGGAACAACTGGAACGTATCAGGGGTGTTGTGAGATCGAAGGATTAAGGCGAAGGTTAAAGGTCAGGTTTTAAATATGGTAAGACCACCAATGATGTACGGAGCAAGGGGAGCACAGCAGAAGAAGCTGGATGTGGCAGAAATTAAAAGTGGAGTTACCAAAAAAGGAGAGAGTAAGAAACGAGACAATCAGAGGAACTACAAAAGTGGGAGCGACAGCTAAGAAAGTACAAGAAGGTGGACTGAAGTGGTGTGAACGTTAAAGGAGAAGAGACCATAAGGATGTGGACAAAAGAGTGATGGAGATGGAAGTCCCAGGGAAGAGAATGCAATGGAGGCTGAAGTACACTGGAAGGGAAAGAGGAGATGCGGGACCGAGCTGAATGGGGAAGGTTGATCAGGCACATAGAAGTGGGAAAAGATGAAGAAGAACGGTATTTATGTATTGTGCATTTAAGAAATTTGTGTATGTTTGTTTCCGCTAGAGACGGGGCTACAATGACATCACCGTGGAGGGACCACCCTCCATCTTTATATTTAAGGTTGGGGAGTGAGATGGCAACAAACGGGACATCTGGCGACACGCCACACCACACCTTTAAACTTCAGTCACTTGGCATTTCACAGAAAGTGTTGGTTCTTTTTAAGAGCTGAATGATAGCAAGGGGGCTGTGCTACCCCCCCACCCCCAAAACCCCCACCTTTGGTGTCCCGAAGCAATCCAATAAACCATAACTATAAATAAATTGGATTAGGTTCTTGAAATAAGGTGATCAGCCCAATCTCTATTCTGCGTCCAACATCTGTTTTAAGGGTGTAATGTCATATGGCATCCACAAGATGGCGACAATGTATAGTGAACAAAGGTGACTGTCCGGCGTGAGACAGTAATCCGTGTGTCGGGGCGCCACGTCATCTGCAACAGGGCTGGAATGTCTGACGAAAAAAGGCAACGAGAAGCACAAGTAAAGAAGCATGCAAAGGCTAAAGTGTCTAATGAACAAAAGCAATAAGAAGAACAAAGAAAGAGGGATATAAGGGCTAAAACGTCTGATGTTCAAAGGCAAGTGTCCGGTGTATGATGTGGCGTATGTCCATGTGTCCAGGTAGCACATTGTCTGGCGTCCACAACAGGGCTGGAATGTCTGACAGATAAAGGCAACAAGAAGCATAAAGAAAGAGGGATGTAAGGGCTAGAATGTCTGATGAACAAAGACAAGTGTCCGGTGTAAGACAGTAAACTGTGTGGCCGGGCAGCATGTCGTCCACAACAGGGCTGGAATGTCTGCCGAAAAAGACAACGGAGAAGCACAAATAAAGAAGGATACAAAGGCTAAAATGTCTAAAGAACAAAGGCAAGTGTCCGGTGTAAGACAGTAAACCGTATGATGTACAGTGGAACCTCAGGTCACAACCGTAATTCGTTTCAAAACTCTGGTCGCAACCCAATTTGGTCGTGACCCGAAATAATTTCCCCCATAGGATTGTATGTAAATACAATTAATCCGTTCCGGACCATATGAGCTGTATGTAAATATATATATATATATATATATATATATACGGTCGCTGGCACGCGCACTCTCTCTCTCTCTCTCTCACTCGCTCGTTCTCTCGCTCATTCTCTCGCTCTCTCACACACTCTCTCTCTCTCGCTTGTGCTCACTCTCTCTCGCTCACACACGCTCTCTCTCTCACACACACGCACTCTCTCTCTCTCTCACTCGCGCACGCACGCACTCTCTCTCACTCGCGCACGCACGCACTCTCTCTCTCTCACGCGCGCACGCACTCTCTCTCTCACTCGCGCACGCACGCACTCTCTCTCTCTCTCTCACGCACGCACTCTCTCACTCGCGCACGCACTCTCTCTCTCTCGCGCGCACGCACTCTCTCTCTCTCGCACACGCACGCGCTCTCTCTCTCTCACTCTCTCTCACACTCTCTCTCACTCACACTCTCTCTCACTCACACTCTCTCTCTCACTCACACACTCTCTCTCTCTCGCTCGCTCACTCACACTCTCTCACTCACTCACTCTCTCTCTCACTCACGCACGCACTCTCTCTCTCTCTTACGCACTCTCTCGCTCACACACTCTCTCTCTCGCTCACGCACTCTCTCTCTCTCGCTCACACACTCTCTCTCTCGCTCACGCACGCTCTCTCTCTCTCACGCACGCTCTCTCTCTCTCACTCACGCACGCACTCTCTCTCTCTCACGCACTCTCTCTCTCGCTCACGCACTCTCTCTCTCTCGCTCACGCACTCTCTCTCTCTCGCTCACGCACTCTCTCTCTCTCGCTCACGCACGCTCTCTCTCTCACGCACGCTCTCTCTCTCTCACTCACGCACGCACTCTCTCTCTCTCACGCACTCTCTCTCTCTCTCTCACGCACTCTCTCTCTCTCTCTCTCTCACGCACTCTCTCTCTCTCGCTCACGCACTCTCTCTCTCTCGCTCACGCACTCTCTCTCTCTCTCTCACGCACGCTCTCTCTCTCACGCACGCTCTCTCTCTCTCACTCACGCACGCACTCTCTCTCTCTCACGCACTCTCTCTCTCTCTCTCACGCACTCTCTCTCTCTCTCACGCACTCTCTCTCTCTCTCTCACGCACTCTCTCTCTCTCGCTCACGCACTCTCTCTCTCTCGCTCACGCACTCTCTCTCTCTCGCTCACGCACGCTCTCTCTCTCACGCACGCTCTCTCTCTCTCACTCACGCACGCACTCTCTCTCTCTCTCTCACGCACTCTCTCTCTCTCTCTCTCTCGCTCACGCACTCTCTCTCTCTCTCTCACGCACGCTCTCTCTCTCACGCACGCTCTCTCTCTCTCACTCACGCACGCACTCTCTCTCTCTCACGCACTCTCTCTCTCTCTCTCACGCACTCTCTCTCTCTCTCACGCACTCTCTCTCTCTCTCTCACGCACTCTCTCTCTCTCGCTCACGCACTCTCTCTCTCTCGCTCACGCACTCTCTCTCTCTCTCTCACGCACGCTCTCTCTCTCCCTCACACACGCTCTCTCTCTCTCTCTGCACAGGGACTCTCTCTCTCTCTTACGCACTCTCTCGCTCACACACTCTCTCTCTCGCTCACGCACTCTCTCTCTCTCGCTCACACACTCTCTCTCTCGCTCACGCACGCTCTCTCTCTCTCACGCACGCTCTCTCTCTCTCACTCACGCACGCACTCTCTCTCTCTCACGCACTCTCTCTCTCTCGCTCACGCACTCTCTCTCTCTCGCTCACGCACTCTCTCTCTCTCGCTCACGCACTCTCTCTCTCTCGCTCACGCACGCTCTCTCTCTCACGCACGCTCTCTCTCTCTCACTCACGCACGCACTCTCTCTCTCTCACGCACTCTCTCTCTCTCTCTCACGCACTCTCTCTCTCTCTCTCTCTCACGCACTCTCTCTCTCTCGCTCACGCACTCTCTCTCTCTCGCTCACGCACTCTCTCTCTCTCTCTCACGCACGCTCTCTCTCTCACGCACGCTCTCTCTCTCTCACTCACGCACGCACTCTCTCTCTCTCACGCACTCTCTCTCTCTCTCTCACGCACTCTCTCTCTCTCGCTCACGCACTCTCTCTCTCTCGCTCACGCACTCTCTCTCTCTCGCTCACGCACGCTCTCTCTCTCACGCACGCTCTCTCTCTCTCACTCACGCACGCACTCTCTCTCTCTCACGCACTCTCTCTCTCTCTCTCACGCGCTCACGCACTCTCTCTCTCTCGCTCACGCACTCTCTCTCTCTCGCTCACGCACTCTCTCTCTCTCGCTCACGCACTCTCTCTCTCTCGCTCACGCACGCTCTCTCTCTCACTCACGCACGCTCTCTCTCTCACGCACGCTCTCTCTCTCTCTCTCACGCACTCTCTCTCTCTCTCTCACGCACTCTCTCTCTCTCGCTCACGCACTCTCTCTCTCTCGCTCACGCACTCTCTCTCTCTCTCTCACGCACGCTCTCTCTCTCTCTCACAGGGAGAGACCGAACACGTGCAGAAATCATCAGTGCGTACAAACCGGAAGTGTGTGGTCGTAAACAGATGCAAAAGTTTGGCGAACTTTTTGGTCATAACCCGGTTTGTACGTGGTCCGAGACGCTCGTGACCCGAGGTTCCACTGTACATCAGTGTATTGGGGGCGCCGTGTCTAATGAGTAAAAGCAACAAGACGCACAAAGAAAGAGGAATGTAAAAGCTAGAATGTCTGATGTACAAAGGCAAGTGTCCAGCGTATGATGGGACGTCTGTCCATGTCACGGCCAGGTGTCACATCATCTGGCATCCACAACAGGGCTGGAATATCTGACAGAAAAGGGCAATGAGAAGCACAACAAAAAAGAGGGAATTAAAAGCTCTAACTTCTGATGAACAAAGTGAATAAGACACACAAACAAAGGAGGGTGTAAGGCCAGAATGGCCGATGAACAAAGGCAACAAGCCACATAAGGAAAGAGGGATGTAAGGCTTGTCCATCGATCAGAGGTTCACCAATGCACAACGTAATCGAAACAGATGGATTTACCATTTTGTTCCGTTTCAGCCCCTGGCTTGCTTTTGCTTTCTTTTGTTTTGTCTAATTGATACCATTTATTTGTTTTTAGGTTTCTTTGTGTCCTATTGTGTGCGGTAATGACTTGGGTTATGTCCCTTCTGTTTTGTAGGCAGGTTCCCCAAGGGGCGTGGCCATCTGCCAATCACCACCAGGAACTATGCAAAGCCCTCCCATAAATAGGGAGGAGGGCCATTCCTGGTGGTGATTGGCAGGTAGACTCGCCCCTCGGGGGAACCCCCCACAAAACAAAAGAGACATAACCCAAGTTCATTTCAAACAGACAATGGAGTGGAGAGTTTCGTTATTTCTTCTCTTTGCCTTTTGACTTCCCAGATTTTCACCCCTTTGGTTTCTTTCTCAGGAAAGTGTTTAGTGAATTCTGAACCTCTGCTCTGTTTTTCATTATTCCTTTAGATTCCAATTTGGAACTTGTTTGCCTTGCCTCTTCGGGCATCTCCTTTGAGCTCATTGGAGCCTCCTGTTTTGCACAGCCTGTTAGAAAATAAAGCCCTTTCTTGCCAGGGTTTGACGGTATTCCTCACCCTTTCCCACAGAGGGCTATTCTTTGAAAGTGCTTTGGAGCTTTTGTGTTTTCGGGACTCCCCGGTCATGACACCATTGTATCACCCTTCGCTGTACGAGTATAACCACTACATTGAATTGCGCTGTTTTGCCTGTCCGGCTAAAAGCATTATGGCAATACTTCGCCATCCCTCACCGTGTCAATGCCAATCAAGTGTTGTCAGTGGTGGGCTGCTGGATGCGGTCAAATTAAATTATTATTACTGTTGGACTCCCTGATGTTTACATCAAGTCGCCATCCGGGCCTCCATTCCCTCAATATCAGACAGGTTACCCCACCTCCACACTCCCACGGGACCCCCAACCCTTGTGCGACTTTCTTATTTTTTTTTTTTACACGAGCTAACGCACGGACCGAGCAGACACAAAGTCCTCCCAGTTGTGTGTTTGAAGGCAGCGGCCTCAGGGGGGCCTTCAGACCACCCGCTTGTGATGATCGATGAGCTCCGTGGGCTGAATGGCCGTCGCTGCTTCTCCTCAAAATGTCTTCTCGTGGAAAGTGAAAGAAGTAAAGAAGTGGCCATCGCACTTTGTACAGACTTTCTTGTTATCAGCTCCTTCTCATTTCACCAGATGAGAGGCCCTTCGGCTTGTTACGCCGCACCGCAACAACTCTATTAGATTACAGGCTGAAAAGAAAGAGAACAAACAATTACTAATTTTATTTGCATCTCGGAATAAAGAAAAGAAAAAAAAAATCAATTGTTTTCATTTGCCTGAATGAGGAATTTGAATAAAGCCGTTGCTGCTCACCGAATATCCAGGGCTGCCTGACCTTAAGGAAGGGAGTTGCGCCGAGAGGCGTTGTAAATTAATTAGGAGCCGCACAGCTCGACAAAGGCTGTCATTAAAGGGATAAAACAAGACGTCAATTACGCTGCCGCCGAGCTTCTCGATATTTTTCTTGACATTTCATCAAGCTTAATAATTATTTCGCAGCCATAATTTTGTACGCCGTCAATGTGCCTGGCTCGATGTCTCCGCGCAGAAAAGCCAACGGCGCGAGGCTCGAGAGTCGCGAGCAATGGCACGACAAATAACTTCAAACGTTCACAGCCTCCATCGGTCGGTCGGTAGGCCGCCTCCATAGCCACGGGCACCGTGAGGAAAGGCGGGCGCCTGAACATGAATTCAGAGGTCAATGTGTCCAAAAACTGCCCGTCTACCGGCTCATCTTGTGCCACGTCATTTCCGGTATCTGCTTTTCCTGGTGAGGGTTAAGGTAGCAGCAGGCCAAACAGGTCAGCCCTTCTTCCCTCTCCCCAGGTGTTCCCCAAGCCAGCCGAGAGATACAACACCCTCCAATCGTGTCCTGGGTGGGCCACAGGGTCTCCACCCAGTGAGAGGTACGCCGCACCGAAGGGCAGTGTTACAACAGGCCTGAACCCCGACCAAACTGGCACCTCTCGATCTGCAGGGGCGGCGACTCAACTCTCAGAGGGTCTCCCGAATCACTGAGCTTCTCCCCTCAACCACCCCGTGAAGAAACCTCATTTCTGCCGCTTGTACACACCATCTCATTCTGTTAGTTATTAACGTTCATCTCACGTCCTGGCCACAGCTGACAACAGGGGGTGCACTAACAATAGTAATTCTTTACATTTCTAGGGCACTTTTCTCACTACTCACAGTGAGTGGGGGGCCACTTCACCCACCATTAATGTGTAGCAACCACCTGGATGATCCGACGGCAGCCATTTTTACACCAGTAAGCTCACCACACATTGAAGTGGTGAGAGACCAGTCAGTCAATTAGAGCCAGGGATGATTAGGGGGCCACAATGACCAGGCCGGGATGGGCAATTCAGCCAGGACAATGAGATACAGGACACCCAGGGATCTTTTAAGGACCACCGAGAGTGGTCATTAAAGTGATTCTGATCACTGGGAAGCTCTGTGGAGTAGAAAATCAAAAATCAGGAGTGGTCTCCCCTCGACATTCTCGTATACTTAGATATGGGGATGGATATTTGAGGAGTAAATCGCAAGACAATGATGATATTTTTATATTATGGATATTAAAGAACCATCAACAACAAATCAAATGAATAATATATCGAACAATTATTTTAAAAGTAAAGTTGAATAAATTGGACTCTGCAGCTGCATGAATAAAAGGTAAAGTACCACTTCTGGTTAGCGGAAAAAGATTGAAATCAACGTTTCGTACTTAACACTTGTATGCAAAATTTGGTTGACCGAAGTGAAAGCGTACAAGTTATCATGTTTGCACACACACACACACACACATACACACACAGACATAATTCCAAAAAATGGTATTTTTGGACTCAGGGAGGTCATTGACATTGAGATTCATCAAAATCTCGACACTGAATCTTTGGATGATTACAATACGTTCCCTACACTTTGTATACAAGAAAGTAAAAATGGAATTGCCTGAAACTCAAAGGTGATACAAATCTCAGAGGGGGGCAATTCAGCCAGGACATCGAGATACAGGATGCCCGGGGATCTTTAATGAGAGTCGGGACCTGGGGTTTACATCTCGTTTGAAGGATGGCACCAATTTTTACAGCATGGTGTCCCCTGCCACTGCACTGGAAGCACTGGGATCCACACACAGACCTGCTGGCCTCAATGCAAGTTTAATATGTCACTGTGACCTTTGTGGGCGGCACGGTGGTGCAGTGGGTAGCGCTGCTGTCTCGCAGTAAGGAGACCAGGGTTCGCTTCCCGGGTCCTCCCTACGTGGAGTTTGCATGTTATAGATAGATAGATAGATAGATAGATAGATAGATAGATAGATAGATAGATAGATAGATAGATAGATAGATGGATGAAAGGCATTATATAATACACAGACAGATAAATTGATAGATACTTTATTAATCCCAAGCGGAAATTCACATACTCCAGCAGCAGTATACTAATACAAAAAAACAATATTAAATTAAAGAGTAATAAAAATGTAGGTAAAAACAGACAAATGTTCTCCCTGTATCTGAGTGGGTTTCCTCCCACAGTCCAAAGACATGCAGGTTAGGTGGATTGGCAATCCTAAATTGTCCTTAGTGTGTGTGTGTGTGCGCCCTGCGGTGGGTTGGCACCCTGCCCGGGATTGCTCCCTGCCTTGCGTCCTGTGCTGGCTGGGATTGGCTACAGCAGACCCCCGTGACCTTGTGTTCAGCGGGTTGGACAATGGATGGATGTGCTCTTGGCAAATATCTCTCTCTATATAAATTCCAATATCTGTCTGTCTGTCTGTCTGCTTTTCACGAGAGAACTACTTAACAGATTTAAATTTTTTGTAGAATTTGCTTGAACATTCCGGTTGATTTTGTGACTTCTCTCATTTCGTTATGTATCATAGTTTGCTTGCGGCACCGATTTATTCGCGAGAGGGGCTGTGGGCCCTCCTCATTCACTCGCCAGCCTCTGTCTGAGTCGCTGTACCTCATGCCACATGTTGGAGCGCACCATACCTCCTATTAGCTAGAGATACCTGTTTGTTCAGCAGACATTATCATCTAGAGATTGTTAAGGAGTAACGTCTGAAGTTTTTGACAGAGACAGTGAGAAGGGTCTAACTGCAGCCTGCACTACCTATGGCACAGAGCAGGTAAGGCCCACGACGTCAGTCACAAAACGCCCTTTGAGTCCGATACGCCTCCCACAACCGTAATCCTAACTGTAACAGAGCACTAATGTTCACCATAGTCTAATGTGATGGGTGTTTCGTGACCGACGTTGAGGGCGTTTCATAATGTTGGGGCGTTACATGACTGATCTTATAGGTACTGCGGTCTACAATTACACTCAATTGGAGAGATCAGAGCTCCGTGTGTTTTAGAGAGTAGCTGCTGACTGCCAGAGTTATCACGGCCATGTGCTTTACTCCTCACCAGAGATCAATACGATCAGATGTGGTGTCAACGTTTGACGTCGGAGTGTACCTGCCTTCTGCTTGTCCAGCGATACATTGGGCAAAGAGATCACAGCTACATTCTCATCCCTGATAGCAAAACCAAAAATATTGTAAATCAAGATGCCCTCAGATATGAAAGCTATCAATATAAATTCTCTCAATATAAATAAAATTTTTTTTTTAAATTATTTACTGATTTGTCCTGTTTCACTTCTATGTGGGTGGAGCCGCAGGGGACAGCTGGAATCTTATAAATCTGCTTTTTTCTGCTCACGGGCACAGCTGCCACACAGCCAGATTAAGCACAGGAGCTCACACAAGCAGATGGATTGGGACAAATGGACAGCATGCAGTCAGACTGGGTGCTCTTTCTATCGGTTAAGTCAGCATGGAATGGTATCCTTGTTTAAGCATCGTTGCCTTGTTTGGAATCGCATGCCCTGGACGTGAAGAAACAGTATAAAGCCTTGCCACACCTTTGAAGCCAACGGACGGATGGCAGACGTCACCACCTGTTCCTGAGAATGCCTTCCACACCTGCAATGACGACACCGACGACAGACTCCACTCCTCGGGCCCCCCCACTCCAGGACCAGGTCTTGTCACTGGCTTCATTCTGCAGTGTAAGCCGACATTACACAAAGTTATTTGTCCTACGTGATTTCTGACCGCCGTACCACTAGGGAGGGGTATCTTCTTTTATGTTACATCTCTATAGATTCGGGTTAAGTAACACGCTGCAATCACAAAAGAGCTTATTCCCAGGGAGCGAGTGCCCCATGCTGGCCTCACCAGCACCTCTTCCAGCAGCAACCCAAGCTTTTCCTAGATGCTTTCCCACCCAAGCACTGGCCGGGCCTGGCAATGCTTAGCTTCAGGTGGGTGCCAGTGGGACGGATCAACTGGTAAATGGAGATTCTGTCTTTAGACTCGGCTCCCGCTTCACACCACCACAGACTGGTACAGCAACCGCAGAGATGCACCCGCCCCTCCAATCCACTTGTCGGTCTCACAGTTCCATCAACTTGTGAACAAGATCCCGAGATACTTGAATTCCTCCGCTAAGGGTGCTCTTCCGGGTTTACATTATTTCGAACAGGATTGATGGATGATGTCACGGAAGACCGGTGCCCTTACCATTACCTGGCTGGGACATGATTATAGTGGAAGGACCTGGGGAGAGAGCATATTCAGGGCATTACATCCCTCGGAGCACTAGATGGCAGCGGTGCCTCAGACTCCCAATGAACTCTATGGGAGTTGGAGTTTGGCGCAGGCCTGATGGTTTGCATAGGTGCCACCAGAACGGCTGAGCCCTTTGTGACAGACACACCTAGGAAAGCCGCATGAAGAAGTCCACCACACACTCGGTGCTCTATATAAAAGGAGTCTGCTGGAGAAAGAGTGGAGGTGAGGAAGACAGAGAGAGTGAAGAAAGCAAAAAGGAGGACAGTGGAACTTACTGGGCCTGGTGCTTTGTACTGTGCTGCTGTGGGGAGTGAGTGATAAGCGCTGGGTGCAAGACGAGGACTTGCACGTCACAGCACACACGCACGCACGCACGCACACAGTCACAATGCTGTAGTAAACAGTATACGCTCATACGGATGTTAACCATATGAGTGAGGCACGCCGACTCAGACGGAGAATAGGAGATGATTGCCCACAATCCCGCAGCGAGAGAGAAGAACCATCAGCTCAGTTGTGATCACATGACGCTCAGCAGACAAAGCGTATACATACTACTCGTATTGCAAGACCTCGCTCGTTTATCAAGTCAAAATTTACTAAAAAATTTAGCTCGTCTTGCAAAACACTCGTAAACCAAGTTACTCGCAAACCGAGGTTCCACTGTATGTATGTATGTATATATATATATATATATATATATATATATTCACGGCATTCATAGTCTGTTTCACAATCTGATTGTATGGGTGGTTACCTACCAGGTAACGCTTGTGGTTGGCCAGCAATCTGCTAACATCCGCCACGGTGCCCTCAGTTTGTGAGGAGCAGATCATAGAATGGTTGAAATAGTTTATTTACTGTAGTGGACCCTTGACTTACTAACTCAATTCGTTCGTGAGGGCTGGTTGTAACTCAGGTTGGTTGTAAGTCAAGACTATTTTTTTAATGAAAATACCCATAATGTGTTCCGAACCTCCCACAGCAACACTTACTTAACCTTTTCATAATAAAAAAGAGTTGTATAATGTGTATAATTTACCAAAACACCAATAATTTTTCTAATGCACTAACTAAAAAGTTATAAAAAGTGCCTAGCCTACCAGAAAGAACAATTTCATACTGTACTCACCATTTAATTTGACATCTTTGGGCTGCAGGAAGGGAGGAGGAAGAGGAGAATGAAATGGAAGGTGGTTATTGTTTGGAAGGAGCCTCCTTATACAAATCTTTTCTTTGTAAAATTGTCGAGATGGTGGATTTCGCCATGCTGTACATATTAGCGAGATCAGTCACACGAACGCCACTCTCATATTTCCGCGCAATTTCCTTCTTCGTTTCGATTGTGATCACTTTCTTTACCTTCGTTACCTTCTCTTCCTTCCTTAACAATTATCGAAAAAAATTATATAAATCACTGCACTGACCGACATTACGTCCACAAACACAAGTATCTGGGCTCCAACTGACGCTTACGAACGCTCTCGGCTGTTTGTTTACAATCGTGCAAGAGGATACACGTGACCGCATTCGGGTCGTAACGCAAGATGTTGGTCGTAAATCAAAACAAAAATTTTGGTCGTAAATCAAGTTGTTCGCATGTCAGGCCGGTCGTATATCAAGGGTCCACTGTATATTAATAGTGATAACAAAACAAACGCTCGCACATCACACCCAACCCCAAAAGTGACTGGTGCAATATAATAATAAAAAGGTGCAGCAAAAAAAAACAAACTAATATACAACATAAAGCCCCCCCCTTGACCCCACACTGAACATGAAACAAATAAGACATTCCCGACAGTGTTCAGAAGCCATTAAGAAGGCTAACAGAATGTTAGGTTATATAGCGCCTTGATGTGTGGAGTACAAGTCACAGGAGGTTCTGCTCAAGCTTTATAACACACTGGTGAGGCCTCATCTGGAGCAGAGTGCAGTTTTGGTTTCCAGGCTACAAAAAGGACATAGCAGCACTACAGAAGGTCCAGAGAAGAGTGACCAGGCTGATTCAGGGCTACAGGGGATGAATTATGAAGAAAGATTAAAAGAGCTGAGCCTTTACAGTTTAAACAAAAGAAGACTAAAAGGTGACATGAATGAAGTGTTTAAAATGATGAAGGGAATTAGTCCAGTGGATCGAGACTGTTATTTTAAAATGAGTTCATCAAGAACACGCGGACACAGCTGGAAACTTGTTAAGGGTAAATTTCGCACAAACATTAGGAAGTTTTTCTTTACACAAAGAACGATAGAAACTTGGAATAAGCGACCAAGTAGTGTGGTAGACAGTAAGACATTGGGGACTTTCAAAACTCGACTTGATGTTTTTTTTAGGAGAAAATAAGTGGAGAGGACTGTCAAGCTTTGTTGGGCTAAATGGCCTGTTCTCGTCTAGAGTGTTCTAATGTTAAAGATATGCTGTAACACAAAACGCACCATAAAAAAAGTCGAGAAGATTATATGGAGTAGTCATTGTGAACCTTGTTCAGCTGGAAAAGTGTCCTGCGGCAATTATACACAGGTGAAAACGATGGCTTGCTCTTCTCCCAAATGACAAAAAAAAAAACTCTCACGTCCTTATCCTCAGCATCTCGGCGTAATCCGGAACCCCGGGGTTGTTGCTTTGTAATGGTGAAGTTGTCAAGTCTGGTGTTGACAGTGGCGAGCAGGGGAAGGTGTAGGTGATTAGAACGGTGCTCTCTCTTCGCTCTACGATGAAGTGTCAGTGTAGTAAATGGGAATTTTTCCTTCTTTTCGTCCTCCCGTTTTACTCTTTAGGGGTAATTTTTTTTTTTTGTTTCTTTCTCCCAGGGATGAATATTTTTCCAAAAACTAACTTTTTTTAAAAAAAGAATACAAAGCAATGGTTTAACATATCAATCAACAATATTTACTTTTGACAAATGTTCCTGTCTTGTACTGTATGTTGTATGAGCCTGCATGCTATATGATTTCACATACAGAGCAAAGTCTGATATCGCTCAAAGCAGCCAGTTGCATGCATTACAACGTTGCACTGCTTACAATATGTATTGTACTGGTGTCTCCATTTCAATTGTCTGTTGCCGCACACAACACAGTCAGGTTTGTATTTTCTCACATATATTCTTAGTGTGTACTGTAGAGAGACAAGTCACAAGTTTGACATCGTGCCATGCCACTGCCACCAAGTTTTCCGCCTGCATGAAAACCGTATTGTCACCTCTTTTCATCTTCAGCCTGTCTGGCTTCAACTGTGAAGGCCTGTGTCTCCTGTTCACCCTCACTGCGCCACAAACTCCAATTCCCCAGCTCCATGAACAATTCTGGTGATGTATAAAAATTGTCCATGTACACAACATGACCCAAATGTTCATAGCCCTGAAGCAGCTCCAGCACAACCTAACTTAACTTGTCAAGGGACAGTTCTCTCTTTGAAAGAAATACTTTCCTGTACATGTAAGTACTTTCAGGAAGAAACCAGTGTTTCTGCCAGTACAGAATCCTTTATGCCATACTTTGTGGGCTTGTCTGGCATGTACTGGTGGATAAAAAGGCGTCCCTTGGATTTTATCATTGATTCATCCACAGACAAACCACGGCCAGGCTGATAAAACGGTTTATATGTTGGTTCCACAATGTCAACCAGGGGCTGAACTTTATACATGGGTGTTATAATATGTTTTATTATTAAGTTTAATGCCACTGTTCTCTGTGCCCACTGTTATGGACTCGTTCATACAGGCAGACCAAGTATGGTACACGGGGGCTCAGCATCAGCATTTAGAATTGCCGAGCCAAGCACAGGACTAGAGAGCCAAAGGCAACTGGAGAATTGAATAGTCAGCCTAAAGACAGACGAGTATATTTCTGTCCTCTGTCAGCACACCATCCTCTTTCCTTGTTGGGAGAATGGGAACTGTATGTAGGCATTGTGCTATTCCTGTATTTTTGAAGGTGGAGTTTGAGTCCTTTCCTGTCCTTGTTTGGATCCAGAGCAAGAGAGCCTGCACATGGAGCAACCAGAATATAAGGATGGACCTACGGCCAACACACTTTGAAGCTGCCGGGCGGAAGATTATGTCTTCCGTCCGGTGAAAATCCTTTCAGCGTGGCGACGAAAGATCGCAGACTGCATAGGTCAAGACACCCACATGCTTGATAGTCTGTTATAAACTTCCCGTCTGTAATACCACGTAATTACCGTCAGTAAAGAGCTAAATTATCCTCGATACTTCTCGTGTAATCTTGTAACCGTCATAGTGCATGCTGGGGGGGGGGGGGGGGGGGGGGTAATACCTTTTTTATTTATAATTATTTAAATTCAGGTTAATTAAAACACCACAATTGAAAAGAACACATTTCCAGAGAGCTAATGCCTCTTAAGGAAACAATGGGGTAATAGCCTGGTTCACCCCCTGGGATTTGCTTCTGGTTATCACAGAAGTGAATAAAACTTTGCAGGAGCACGAACCTATCATCATGTGGCATAACCTGTCCAAAGCTACCTGGGGACAAAGCACATTTGGACCAATGCTCCCTGAAGTTATATCGCCAGTCTAGTCCAATCTCTATTCCACTCTCACCTCGGAGTATTGCACCCTCCACACATCCTTCTGCTGTGGGTCCAGATGGAGTATCGCCACGACTGCTGAAGGTCTGTGCATCAGAGCTGGGGGGTCCTCTACAGCGCATATTCAACCTGAGCCTGGAACAGGGGAGAGTCCCGAGGCTTTGGAAAACATCTTGTATCACCCCAGTCCCAAAGGTATCACATCCTAGTGAGCTGAATGACTTTCGGCCTGTTGCTCTGACATCACATGTGATGAAGACCATGGAGAGGCTGCTGCTTCACCACCTTAGGCCACAGGTTCAACACGCCCTTGACCCTCTGCAGTTTGCATATCAGGAGAAGGTGGGAGCGGAGGATGCCATCATCTATATGCTACACCGATCCCTCTCTCACTTGGACAGAGGCAGTGGTGCTGTAAGAATTATGTTTCTAGACTTCTCTAGCACCTTCAACACAATCCAACCTCTGCTTCTTAGGGACAAGCTGACAGAGATGGGATTAGATTCATACCTAGTGGCATGGATCGTGGACTATCTTAAAGACAGACCTCAGTATGTGCGTCTTGGGAACTGCACGTCTGACATTGTGGTCAGCAACACAGGAGCGCCACAGGGGACTGTACTTTCTCCGGTCCTGTTCAGCCTATATACATCGGACTTCCAATACAACTCGGAGTCCTGCCATGTGCAAAAGTTCGCTGATGACACTGCTATTGTGGGCTGTATCAGGAATGGGCTGGAGGAGGAGTATAGGGACCTAATCAATGACTTTGTTAAATGGTGCGACTCAAACCACCTACAACTGAACACCAGCAAAACCAAGGAGCTGGTGGTGATTTGTAGGAGGCCCAGACCCCTCATAGACCCAGTGATCATCAAAGGTGACTGTGTGCAGATGGTGCAGACCTATAAATACCTGGGAGTGCAGCTGGATGATAAATTAGAATGGACTGCCAATACTGATGCGCTGTGCAAGAAAGGACAGAGCCGGTTATACTTCCTTAGAAGGCTGGCATCCTTCAACATCTGCAATAAGATGCTGCAGATGTTCTATCAGACAGCTGTGGCGAGCGCCCTCTTCTACGCAGTGGTGTGCTGGGGGGGCAGCATTAAGAGGAAAGATGCCTCACGCCTGGACAAACTGGTGAGGAAGGCAGGCTCTATTGTTGGCATGGAGCTGGACAGTTTAACATCTGTGGCAGAGCGAAGGGCGCTCAGCAGGCTCCTATCAATTATGGAGAATCCACTGCATCCACTAAACAGGATCATCTCCAGACAGAAGAGCAGTTTCAGCGACAGACTGCTGTCACTGTCCTGCTCCACTGACAGATTGAGGAGATCGTTCCTCCCCCAAACTATGCGACTCTTTAATTCCACCCGGGGGGGTAAACGTTAATATTTAACATTATACATAGTTATTGTCTGTTTTTCACCTGCATTATTATCATTCTTTAATTTAATATTATTTATTGTATCAGTATGCTGCTGCTGAAGAATGTGAATTTCCCATTGGGATTAATAAAGTATCTATCTATCTATCTATTTGTAATGCCACAAAGCCCTCCATCTCGTATTTTGTTGTGGGTTTCCACTTTGAGAAACGAGAATGCGGTGCAAGTTCAGCCTGCGATTCAAAAAATTGCTCTGCATACCCTTTTGTCTCGTCTGACAGTAACTGAAAGGCAGCATCAGGAGAGAACAGCCTGAAGTAGTGCAGCGGCTGGTAAATCTGTCGAGTCCAACAGCAAGCCATGCTGTCTTGTGAAGTCCGGTAGCCAGTTTGGCTCCCACGTATCAATGTCTGGGTATTCCTCCCACACGAACCATGCTGTAGGTGCGTCGGCTGTGCGAATGCGCTAACTTGACAGCCAATCAGCTGGGGTGGCATCAGCTGGTGTCTGATAAGCTGATGCCAGTTCCTCACTCTCTTGTTCGATCTCCTGATCACTCTCAACAAAATCAGATTCCGAAAAATCACAGTCCAACTCAGCGATAATGTGCAAAACATCGTCTGCTGAGTATTTTGTTTTCTGCACTCGCTTCGCTCCCTCGTGAGATGTCGATGCCATCTTGTCCTTGTTTACATTTCGTGACTCGCGCACACGCAAGGATTAGATGCCGAGTCAATGAGTCTAACATTCCTCCAAGCAGAGAGGGAGTGCCTGTGACATAACAGTGAGTTTTGCTGCCATTAGATAGAAAGATAGATAAGATACTTTATTAATCCCCAAGGGGAAATTTACAATTAACATCTGATTGTCACCCTCTAACCCTGGATGTCGACAAAAGTCGACATCTGCCCTTAAAGAGTTAAATAGTAAATGACCCGGATGCAAATGATGGGATTGATAGGACAAACTATCACGAAGGACCATGGTTCCACAGCGTTATCCTTTCCCCCTATGTTTCCAGGGGACAATATTTACACAGACACACAAACCATGTAAACAGGACAACGCTACGAAAGACGTGACTCAGCACAGAATAAATTTAAAATGTCGTTAATCACGTAGCACTGCTACAACGTCCTCTCAGTTGCAAGAAGCAGATCACAGGTAGGTGAATACAGTATGATAGGTTCGAACGCCGAAAGGGGAAGCAAAAGTGATGAGCCCCAATAAAGGCGATACACGTGTCGTGTACTCTTTGTATTATTTGGCAGGCACTGCTGTGGTGGGTTGGCACCCTGCCCGGGATTGGTTCCTGCCTTGTGCCCTGTGTTGGCTGGGATTGGCTCCAGCAGACCCCCCGTGATCCAGTGTTTGGATTCAGTGGGTTGGAAAATGGATGGATGGATGGATGGCAGGCACTGGCTCACATATCTATGAACTGCAACTGAGAGGACGCTGTAGCGGTGCTACGTGATTAATGTAGACAACCATCTGAATAATCAGACTGTGATTCACAACTATGAATGAATATGAAAATATTTATTCATATATTTATAATACGCTATCGTGGCTGTTCATTTGTCTGTCCAGGATTTTAAATCACCTGCAGCTCGCAAACCGTTTGACCTGAAATTTGGATACACACAGAGGTGGGTAGAGTAGCCAAAAATTGTACTCAAGTATGAGTGGCGTTACTTCAAAATAATATTACTCAAATAAGAGTAAAAAAAAGTATTTGGTGAAAAGACTACTCAAGTACTGAGTAACTGTTTGATCGTAATAAATGATTTATTTTTTAGAAATGTTGTAATAAGACAGACAAAAATATAAAATAATGTGCAAATTCTGCTATTTCCAAATAATAAAATAAAAAATGAGTAAAAATAAATAACATCTTTACAAAATAAAGGTGCACAAATAACACAAAGTTCCAAATCTCAGTTTTTCACAACAAAGCTTTTGAAGCCGATACCTACTGTAGGTAAGATGGCTGTTTGAACAGTGCCAAGATAACCTGACTGGACACTGACCGTATCATACTGCATAGTCACTTGCCCTCCAAATAGCACAGCTGATAGAAAATAACATTAAAACAAGGCAGCTTGTGCACGTCCAACAGGTCTCACTTTACCTTGACTGTCTGTGTCTGTGCCTGTTTGGTTAAAACGAGCTTGTTGTTCACTCAGTGAAGTGCTGCTTAAGCTTCAGCAGGAGTTGGCTCTCATTTCTCATGTATTTTTTCTTTCCCTGTCTGCTGTCTGTGAGGAGTTTGTGCCACTATGCCGCCATAGTTTGTGTGTGGTCATGTGACTGCATGGCTTAATCTGATTGGTGAAATGGAGTCTTGTGATTATTGTTGTCATGCAGTAGATCCACTGGCGGCTTCTCTCTGGCAAAAATATAGCGTATATAATGGAAAAAAAAGTAACGATTCGAGTGTTGCCCAATGTAGCGGAGTAAGAGTAGTGTTTCTTCTTCACAAATTTATTCAAGTAAAAGTATGGTGCAGTAAAACTACTCTTAGAAGTACAATTTTTTAAAAAAGTTACTCAAGTAAATGTAACTCGTTACTATCCACCTCTGGGTACACATATACTATGTGACGTCTACTATCCACTTTCGGGGTGATGATTGACCTCCAAGGTTATTCCTCTTTTTACTTTTATTTTATTGTAGAATCAACTCTTGGCAGCGTGCAGCAGGGCAGCGCATGTGTACGGGCGCCGTTCTCATCCCTACCACCTTCGCCGTCACTTCCCCTACCTCTTCATATCTTAAATCATTCTTGATACAGATTGAAGACTTCAGTGCCAGCTTAGGTGAAAAATTAAAGAAAATGTACTAGGTAATTGCAACACACTCACTCACTTAGTAATTGCAACACAAACACTGACTTAATCAGTTTTAACGTAAAAAGATGTCGATGGAAGAAGAGAAGAAGCGGGCCGCTAGGGTGAGAAAACAGATGCTCAGGTAACAGCAAGCACATCAACCTCTGAGCAAACGAATGGTAAACATACTGAGAAAGAGGAGGAGAACTGTGAATGCTCAAGACAAGTGTATTCACTGCACCGTTACTGGTATATACAGTGCATCCGGAAAGTATTCCCACCGCATCACTTTTTCCACATTTTGTTATGTTACAGACTTATTCCAAAATGGATTAAATTCATTTTTTTCCTCAGAATTCTATACACAACACCCCATAATGACAACGTGAATAAAGTTTGAGATTTTTGCAAATTTATTAAAAATAAAAATATTGAGAAAGCACATGTACGTAAGTATTCACAGCCTTTGCCATGAAGCTCAAAATTGAGCTCAGGTGCATCCTGTTTCCCCTGATCATCCTTGAGATGTTTCTGCAGCTTCTTTGGAGTCCACCTGTGGTAAATTCAGTTGACTGGACATGATTTGGAAAGGCACACACCTGTCTATAGAAGGTCCCACAGTTGACAGTTCATGTCAGAGCACAAACCAAGCATGAAGTCAAAGGAATTGTCTGTAGACCTCCGAGACAGGATTGTCTCAAGGCACAAATCTGGGGAAGGTTACAGAAAATTTCTGCTGCTTTGAAGGTCCCAATGAGCACAGTGGCCTCCATCATCCGTAAGTGGAAGAAGTTTGAAACCACCAGGACTCTTCCTAGAGCTGGCCGGCCATCTAAACTGAGCAATCGGGGGAGAAGGGCCTTAGTCAGGGAGGTGACCAAGAACCCGATGGTCACTCTGTCAGAGCTCCAGAGGACCTCTGTGGAGAGAGGAGAACCTTCCAGAAGGACAACTATCTCTGCAGCAATCCACCAATCAGGCCTGTATGGTAGAGTGGCCAGACGGAAGCCACTCCTTAGTAAAAGGCACATGGCAGCCCACCTGGAGATTGCCAAAAGGCACCTGAAGGACTCTCAGACCATGAGAAAGAAAATTCTCTGGTCTGATGAGACAAAGATTGCACTCTTTGGTGTGAATGCCAGGCGTCACGTTTGGAGGAAACCAGGCACCGCTCATCACCAGGCCAATACCATCCCTACAGTGAAGCATGGTGGTGGCAGCATCATGCTGTGGGAACTGGGAGACTATTCAGGATAAAGGGAAAGATGACTGCAGCAATGTACAGAGACATCCTGGATGAAAACCTGCTCCAGAGCGCTCTTGACCTCAGACTGGGGCGACTGTGCACCGACGCTTTCCATCCAACCTGATGGAGCTTGAGAGGTGCTGCAAAGAAGAATGGGCGAAACTGGCTAAGGATAGGTGTGCCAAGCTTGTGGCATCATATTCAACAAGACTTGAGGCTGTAATTGCTGCCAAAGGTGCGTCGACAAAGTATTGAGCAAAGGCTGTGAATACTTATGGACATGGGATTCCTCAGTTTTTTTATTTTTAATAAATTTGCAAAAACCTCAAGTAAACTTTTTTCACGTTGTCATTATGGGGTGTTGTGTGTAGAATTCTGAGGAAAAAAATGAATTTAATCCATTTTGGAATAAGGCTGTAACATAACAAAATGTGGAGAAAGTGATGCGCTGTGAATACTTTCTGGATGACCTGTATATACCAGTAACAGTGCAGTGAATACACTTGACTTCAGCATTCACAGTTTTCATCCTCGTTTCTCTGTACATTTATCATTCATGTATATATATATATATATATATATATATATTGTCACACACGTGCGCTTAGGAGACTGTCAACAAGCCCAGAGGTGAGTGAAATTGTAACAGATGAAGGGTTGGTTGATGGTATTGATGCCTCTCTCTCTCTAAAATTCCCGAAACAAAGAAGACAAATAATCACTCACCAACAACAGTCCACATTTCAGAAAATGGCTGTCCATCCACTACTTCATTTTCCCCATCACATCTGGCTTTTCTTGATGACATCACTTCCGGTTTTCCCCATTGATGACATCACTTCCGTCTTCCAATGATGATGTCACTTTCGGCTTCCGATGATGATGCCACATCTGGTCCTCCATTGATGATGTCACTTCCTCCTTGATCATTAGTAGCAGCCATGTCTTGTATAAAAGCAACCCTCAATCCTCTGTATTTTGTCAACTATTTGAATTTTCTACATTTTGATCAAATTGCTAGCTACCACAGCAATATACGGGGCCAATCCCCAACTCTTTATATTTGTTCTTGTGACTTCTTATCACAATATATTATATATATACACACACAGACACACTGGGGGGAAAATAAGTATTTGATCCCCTGCCGTATTTGTAAGTTTGCTCACTTACAGTGAAATGAACCGTCTCTCATTTTTATGGTAGTTTCATTTTAATGGAGAGAGACAGACTATCAACCAAAAATCCAGAAAAAACACATTACTTCAAAGTTTTAAATTGATTTGCATGTCATTGAGAGAAATAAGGATTTTATCCAGTACAACCCAGTGAGAGTTCTAGTTCCCACAGATGGGATGTGTGCCCACGTGGCCCACAGATTACAATCAATCCATTCATCAATTAATCAATCAATCACAGATATTCCTGATCTCAACTCGTGATGTGAATAAAACCCACCTGTCTACAGAATCCATTTCTTCCATTCCAACCTCTCCACCACCCTGGGCAGCACCAAAGAGCTGTCAAAGGATGACAGGGACAAGACCTGCACAAGGCTGGAATGGGCTACAAGACCATCAGCAAGAAGCTTGGTGACAGGGTGACAACTGTTGGTGTGATCATTCAGAAATGGAAGAAAAATAAAATGACCAAACAATCACCCTCGGTCTGGAGCTCCATGCAAGATTTTACAGCTCCCCAAACCCGGACACAGTCAGGCACAGAGACACAAGTGCAAAACAACACACAGTTCATTTCCTCGCTGGGCAGCTCTATTCCTCGCTCCCCACTTCAGAGTACAGTACACAATTTTCCACAGCAATACTGCTCATTCCCTTCTCTTTCTTTTCTTACTTTTTCTCTTTCAGTTTCTCTGCCGCCTCCACCCCTCTCCCAGCAAGTTTTGTCCTTTGGCTCCTCGAACAGAGTGAGGTGGCCAGAAAGTGCTCCAGTTGGCTCTCCAACACTCTGGCAGAAGTGCTGCAAGTCCAGGGCTCCGGAACTGTCCAGGCGCCCCCTGGTGGTGCTCACAGACTCCACCAGGGTTGAGCTTCTAAGCTCCAAAGCTGTGGTCCAGGGTGTAATCCAGGGGGATGCTGCCCTCTTGTGTTCTGGGGGAGGTATTGCCCTGAATATGTCGTCTCCCCCAGTCCTTCCATCACAGGGGCATCCTGGCCGGGTCCGCCACTCTATATATTAGATATAGGTATATATATATATACATATATATATATATATACTAACATGTACACATATACAAACAGATATACATTATACACACACACACACACACACACACGTACATACATATTTTATATATATATCTATATATCCATATATATATATATATATATCTATATATCTATATATACAGTTAGGTCCATAAATATTTGGACAGAGACAACTTTTTTCTGATTTTGGTTCTGTACATGACCACAATGGATTTTAAATGAAACAACTCCGATGCAGTTGAAGTGCAGACTTTCAGCTTTAATTCGGTGGGGTGAACAAAACGATTGCATAAAAATGTGAGACAACTAAAGCATTTTTTGAACACAATCCCTTCATTTCAGGGGCTCAAAAGTAATTGGACAATTGACTCAAAGGCTATTTCATGGGCAGGTGTGGGCAAGTCCGTCGTTATGTCATTATCAATTAAGCAGATAAAAGGCCTGGAGTTGATTTGAGGTGTGGTGCTTGCATGTGGAAGATTTTGCTGTGAACAGACAACATGCGGTCAAAGGAGCTCTCCATGCAGGTGGAAGAAGCCATCCTTAAGCTGCGAAAACAGAAAAAAGCCATCTGAGAAATCGCTCCAATATTACGAGTGGCAAAATCTACAGTTTGGTCCATCCTGAGAAAGAAAACAAGCACTGGTGAACTCAGCAACGCAAAAAGACCTGGACGTCCACGGAAGACAACAGTGGTGGATGATCGCAGAATCATTCCCATGGTGAAGAGAAACCCCTTCACAACAGCCAACCAAGTGAACAACACTCTCCAGGGGGTAGGCGGGCGTATCGATATCCAAGTCTACCATAAAGAGAAGACTGCATGAAAGTAAATACAGAGGGTGCACTGCAAGGTGCAAGCCACTCATAAGCCTCAAGAATAGAAAGGCTAGATTGGACTTTGCTAAAGAACATCTAAAAAGGCCAGCACAGTTGTGGAAAAACATTCTTTGGACAGATGAAACCAAGATCAACCTCTACCAGAATGATGGCAAGAAAAAAGTATGGAGAAGGCGTGGAACAGCTCATTATCCAAAGCATAGCACATCATCTGTAAAATATGATGGAGGGAGGCAGTGTGATGGCTTGGGCGTGCATGGCTGCCAGTGGCACTGGGACACTCGTGTTTATTGATGATGTGACACAGGACAGAAGCAGCCGAATGAATTCCGAGGTGTTCAGAGACATACTGTCTGCTCAAATCCAGCTAAATACAGCAGTCACATTGATTCATGATACAGAGGGACAATGACCCAAAACATACAGCCAAAGCAACCCAGGAGTTTATTAAAGCAAAGAAGTGGAAAATTCTTGAATGGCCAAGTCAGTCACCTGATCTTAACCCAACTGAGCAGGCATTTCACTTGTTGAAGACTAAACTTCAGACAGAAAGGCCCACAAACAAACAGCAACTGAAAGCCGCTGCAGTAAAGGCCTGGCAGAGCATTAAAAAGGAGGAAACCCAACATCTGGTGATGTCCAGGAGTTCAAGACTTCAGGCTGTCATTGTCAGCAAAGGGTTTTCAAGCAAGTATTAGAAATGAACATTTTATTTCCAGTTATTCAATTTGTCCAATTACTTTTGAGCCCCTGAAATGAAGGGATTGTGTTCACAAAATGCTTTAGTTGCCTCACATTTTTATGCAATCGTTTTGTTCACCCCACTGAATTAAAGCTGAAAGTCTGCACTTCAACTGCATCGGAGTTGTTTCATTTCAAATTCATTGTGGTAATGTACAGAACCAAAATTAAAGAAAAGTTGTCCATGTCCAAATATTTATGGATCTAACTGTGTATATATATTACACATATACATATAAATATATATATTACACATATACATTATACACACACACACACACACACACACACACACACACACACACACACACATTTATATATTTATGGCATTCGTAGTTTCAATCACAATCTGATTGTATGGGTGGTTACCTACCAGGTAACGCTTGTCACTGATGTCCGAGGTCCGATTCCCCGAGAGGGGGGTGCAGCGAGTGTGTACGCCTGATAAGCCCAGAATTAGGGCGAAACACGGGACGGGTACTCATTGCACTATTTGACAGTAAAACTATTTCAACCATATATATTACACATATACATCTATAAACACGCACACACACACATAGATTACACATACACATTACATACATATATATATATATATATATATATATATTACATTCATATACACACACATAATGACAATGTACAATTGAAACAAATAATTACATTAAAAATGTCACTGCTTTATACATAAAATAACTTTAAAAACACATTATTGTACAGTTATTTCCATATTTGTCACAACTCATAAGGAGGAAAAAAAAATCCGTACACCCTAAAAAGCCGCCATTTAATGTTTCAGAAGAGTGCAAGGGCACGCCATTAATAAAGCGAGCGTATTCAACAATAAAACGCATCATCTGAGAGCTGAAGGGTTGAAGCTACTGTACGAGCGACCAAAGGGGGGCACAACTGTCTTCTTTATTTTTTCCCGTAACTCTAATAAAACAGTTTGTAGTGCCGAAGATGATGGGGTCAAAGTATTTTAATGAGCTGTGGAATATCTTTTGAAGCACACTGTGTGAAAACCATCAGGACTTGCACTGCCGGTAGAATTTTGTGAACCTACCTCCATGCTCAAGGGGTTAAAGAGATTAATCAATGTCAATGTCTGATCTTTTGAAGGCAATACAGAACAGACTGTCTCGCAATACCCAACAGAACATCACTTTGTTAAGTCGCAGAGCGCCCCGGCGCTTGTCAAGTAAGTTGCCAGAAACTGCCTTCTGGTTAGCACTCAACTCCTTCCTGCTTGACCTATTATTTGATATTTGACCACTTGGTTGCAAGACACTTGCTCTTTCGAGCTGAAATGTCACTGGGGCATCTTGTCAGCTCCCCGACATCTCAGCCTGACGTGCGATTTTACTTTTGTGTGCTACAAGGCAGAAAATGCAGGGCAATGGCCTTGATTCATATGCTGTCAAGACATGGGCGTCACTCTTGGGGTACCAGGGAGGGGAAAAGAAAAAGAAAAAAAAAACGATGAGTTTACCTTTTGAAGGCCAAAGCTGCATTTTCATCAAGAGGAAAAAAAAAAAAAGTATAAGATTTTTTTTTTTTTTTTGCTAACAGAATTAGTTGCAGCGCTGGACTGGGAATTGTCCTTGTTAGGATCATAAACATGTCATAGAGAAATCTCAAGCAGCTGCCGCTTCTACAGGCCTCATCAAACGCACGCAGAATGGATAAAAGGAAAAAGGAAACAAAAAAAAAAAATTACGTGACGATGGGGATTTGGAAGTCAGCCGGGACGAGAGCCTGCAGTTAACACATTCAGATGGGCTTGTATTATCATCTAACTTTACAAAAAGCAACCTGACCTTCTCACATTGACCAAGAGTGACACGACGCTGCGGAAGGGGCAGCAGCAGTCACATCATTTCTGTTTTGCACAACCTGCTTAAAGTTTGCAACTAAATGCTTGTCTGCAGTCGAGCTGACAAGAGAGAAGTGGGGGCTCAGTGAACCATGGCAGGGCTGCCATGAAATGACAGGAATCATTGGCATACATTTCAAATAGCCGGCGCGATCCTATTAAAGTGCCGCATTCCCGCTTTAAAACAGACAAGTATGAAACTACTTTGATAGATAGAGACTAAAATGGCTTATTGATTTTTTTTTTTTTCGTTAAAAGTCTGTGGGAAAAAATTACCTTAAATGTGTCACTTTTTCAGCAATTTGGAATGCATAATAAGTAGAAAACATAAATAAATGTTTTAGGAGACCACAATGCACTTGCAGACGCCAGTTTACTGTTTTTTTTTTTTTTTTTTTTTTAAGAAATATAAAATATATACAAGAACCAAATAAATTAAAGATACGAAAAACTGGCACAGCAGCCATCGGGAATTACATCTTTACACCAAAATAAAAAGTCGCTTTAAAAAGGGAAAGTATAAAAAAAAAAAATAAAAAAAGTAAAACAAAGCTCTTAAGGTAAGGAAAAAGTCCACCGTTAGAGACGCTTGGTTCCTCTGGATGCACTTAAGGAAGAGGAGAAGGAGCTCTTCGAGAAGCGGGCTCTGCTGTTTCCGGATGTTTCTCGAAGCAAAGCAAACGTGCAGTCGGGTTCGGCATTCAGCACCGCAAAGTCTTGTTCGGGGGGCAGTTTGTCTGAATGCAGGGTCAAGTGAGAAGGAACAGCATTGTGCACCTGTCCAGGAGAAAGGGAAGAAGAAAACAAAAAGGTTAGAATAAATGAAGCTTCACATGCCATGTCTAATTATAAACATGAGAACAAGAAAATAAATAAATAAATAAATACCTCAAGTATGGTGTTTTGTTGTGTTATAGTCCTTGGGTGACCCCATTCCTTTCTTTATTAGGGAGATCTTAACAAAATGGCAGCCAAACCCTGCCATATATTCTGTTCCTTAGGGTTAGGGTTAGGGATATGGCAGGGTTTGGAGGCCATTTTGTTAAGATCTCCCTAATAAAGAAGGGAATGGGGTCACCCAAGGACCCAAACACAACAAAACACACCATACTTGAGGTATGTTTATTATTTGGGGGTATTATCAGGTATGGAGGTACCTACTGAATCAGTTATATTCTGTTCCTTAGGTTTAGGTGTAGGGTTAGGGGTTTGGCAGCCATTTTGTTAAGGTCTCCCTAATAAAGAAGGGAATGGGGTCACCCAAGGACCCTAACACAACAAAACACCATACTTGAGGTATTTTTTTATTTTTATTATTTGGGAGATTGTCAGGTATGGAGGCACCTACTGAATCAGTTATATTCTATTCCTTAGGGCTAGGGTTAGGGATATGGCAGGGTTTGGTCACCCAAGGACCCAAACACAACAAAACACACCATACTTGAGGTATTGAATCAGTTATCCCTAACCCTGGCGTTCAGATTGAGGTCATTTGTGACCTGCCGGTTTCTAATTTGGCGTTGGATCAGGTTCGGCCACAACCCCACGTTACACAAGTGACTGGGCTCATGGGTTTGTTGGATGTCCTTGTTCCGTACCATTTCTATTTGGATTTTAACACTTTGATTTCGATTTTGAATAACATGTTTCCCAAATGCAACTTTCCTTAAACTTTTTAGGCCTGAGGGCAGTCCCTTTTGGTGATGGGCAGGTGACCCAGCCTCTTGGGGAACCACCCACAAAACAGAAGAAGACATATAGACACTAAATGACCAACAATATTAACATAAACAAAAGGAATCAAAAATGATTAAAGAAAAAAGATATAAGAACAGGATATGAACCTCAGCCACAACCTCTTATCTGATAAATGGACTGGATAAAATATTTATATTATTAGACACTAATAATAAAAAAATACTATCAACCTGTATGTTATGGGGGGGGGGGGGACCCACAAATAACTCTTTACATTTATATAGTACTATCATTATTATTATTATAATGTGCATGTTTTTGGACAGTGGGAGCAAACCACAGCACCCATACAGATACAAGAAGAATGTACAAACATCAGATAGAGAGGAGCCGGGACGCGATCCATGGTCTCCTTACTGCAAGGCAGCACCACCGCCACTGTGCCACTCTTGTAAATTATATCCATAGATTTATTGCATTATTATCATCATCATCATTATCATTAATAAAATAATGTTGTTATTGGTAATGTTATGATCATTATGTACATATTCTGATGCACCTGGACACACTATCTTTTATTCCTGATGGGAAAGGCAAGTGAATTTTAATGAAGGGATGAGGAGAAGGGGGAATGTTGTTATGTCCAAACTAAAGTCGAAACTCAAAATCAGTCCCATCTTTCACCAAAACTCGTTATACAAAAGTCATGATCTGAAAATATAATCATAGAGCTGTTATTTATAGTTAATAAATGAAGGTAAGCACACACCCAACAACTTACTTTTTGCAATCCATAATCTCGGATAACCAGAAGATGAGTACTGCTGACCTTTATAGTGTTGTCACTGTGACGATACAGGATACAGGAAAGAATCTATGAAATGGCAGTGCCCATGAAAAACAAAATAGTTTGGGGTGAAAAAAAAATCCCCCAAATATTTTCATGCCCTTTAAAACGAGTACAGAACTGAAAATAAAACATCAGAAATATACTCAGGGACTCAAACAACCTGTAATTGTTTGTAAACGGTTCAAAATAAAGGATTGAAAAACGCGGAAAAAATGTAAAACAGAAACAGTTCATAACATCAGTGATGCTAACATGAGGCCAGTTGGGTGTTTTGGGTCTTTTAACATGAGGCATCCCTCCTCCCTTGGTGTACATACATACAGTTAGGTCCATAAATATTTGGACAGAGACAACTTTTTTCTAATTTTGGTTCTGTACATTACTACAATGAATTTTAAATGAAACAACTCAGATGCAGTTGAAGTGCAGGCCTTTCTGTCTGAAGTTTAGTCTTCAACAAGTGAAATGCCTGCTCAGTTGGGTTAAGATCAGGTGACTGACTTGGCCATTCAAGAATTTTCCACTTCTTTAATAAACTCCTGGGTTGCTTTGGCTGTATGTTTTGAGTCATTGTCCATCTGTATCATGAATCAATGTGACTGCTGTATTTAGCTGGATTTGAGCAGACAGTATGTCTCTGAACACCTCAGAATTCATTCAGCTGCTTCTGTCCTGTGTCACATCATCAATAAACACGAGTGTCCCAGTGCCACTGGCAGCCATCACACTGCCTCCCTCCACCGTGTTTTACAGATGATGTGCTATACTTTGGATAATGAGCTGTTCCACGCCTTCTCCATACTTTTTTCTTGCCATCATTCTGGTAGAGGTTGATCTTGGTTTCCTCTGTCCAAAGAATGTTTTTCCAGAACTGTGTTGGCTTTTTTAGATGTTCTTTAGCAAAGTCCAATCTAGCCTTTCTATCCTTGAGGCTTATGAGTGGCTTGCACCTTGCAGTGCACCCTCTGGATTTACTTTCATGCAGTCTTCTCTTTATGATAGACTTGGATATCGATACGCCTGCCTACCCCCTGGAGATTGTTGTTCACTTGGTTGGCTGTTGTGAAGGGGTTTCTGTTCACCATGGAAATGATTCTGCGATCATCCACCACTGTTGTCTTCCGTGGACGTCCAGGTCTTTTTGCGTTGCTGAGTTCACCAGTGCTTGCTGTCTTTCTCAGGATGTACCAAACTGTAGATTTTGCCACTCATAATATTGGAGCAATTTCTCCGATGGGTTTTTTCTGTTTTCGCAGATTAAGGATGGCTTCTTTCACCTGCATGGAGAGCTCCTTTGACCGCATGTTGTCTGTTCACAGCAAAATCTTCCACATGCAAGCACCTCAAATCAACTCCAGGCCTTTTATCTGCTTAATTGATAAGGACATAACGACGGACTTGCCCACACCTGCCCATGAAATAGCCTTTGAGTCAATTGTCCAATTACTTTTGAGCCCCTGAAATGAAGGGATTGTGTTAACAAAATGCTTTAGTTGCCTCACATTTTTATGCAATCGTTTTGTTCACCCCACTGAATTAAAGCTGAAAGTCTTCACTTCAACTGCATCTGAGTTGTTTCATTTCAAATTCATTGTGGTAATGTACAGAACCAAAATTAGAAAAAAGTTGTCTCTGTCCAAATATTTATGGACCTAACTGTATGAGCGAGAGACCCAAAATTGCAAAACTTGGAGGAAAAAAAAAATAAACGCTTTATTATAAAACTTTTCTAAACAATTCCTCGTTCGTCACCTTCACATTCCTATCCTTGAGATCCAATCCACTTGTCTCAGCACTTCTTCCATTCCTGGTAACATTTTCTGCACTTGTCTCCTGTTATCACGTCTGTAGCCTCCTGCATTTTTACCTTCTCGTATATGAAGTATAGGGAAATAATTGTAATTGTCCAAAAATTTGATTGAGGTTTTGATGAAATCTCGACGTTTGAGACCTCCCTGAGTCCGAAAATACCACTTTTTTGGAATTATGTCTGTCAAAGTTATTGTCTGTTTTACCTGCATTTTTATCACTCTTTAATTTAATTTAATATTGTTTTTTGTATCAGTATGCTGCTGCTGGAGTATGTGAATTTCCCCTTGGGATTAATAAAGTATCTATCTATCTGTGTGTGTGTGTATAAACATGATAACTTGAGTACGCTTTCACTTAGGTCAACCAAATTATGCCTACAAGTATTAGGTACAAAATGTGGATCAACTTTTGAGCTATTTCTGCTATCCGGAAGTGGTACTTTACCTTTTATTCATGCAGCTGCAGAGTCCGATTTATTCAACTTTACTTTTATAATAATTGTTCAATATATTATTAATTTGATTGTTGTTGATGGTTCTTTAATGTACATAATATAAAAATATAACCATTGTCTTGCGGTTTACTCCTCAAATATCTGTCCCCATATCTGAGTATATGAGAAAGTCAAGGGGAGACCACTCCAGATTTTTTTCCAAGAAATTCTTCCACAGTAGCTAAAACTTCTTCATTTCAGTCTCAATTTTAATTTTGGTAACAAACAAAAAATATAGTGGTGCCTTGTACTTCGAATGATTCTGGCATTGAATGTTCCAAATTTTTTAAATTCGAGAGGAATTTGGTCCAGAGTTCGAACGATGCTTCTATGTTTGAACTGTGCGTTCAGTGAAAAAAAATGCAGCAACTGAGTGGAAACGTCGTCTTTTGTACGCCCGAAAGTCTCTTGCGTTACGCTCGTGTGTTTTCAGTGCTTTTTTCAGTTTATTTTTGGTGTGTTTGGTTGTATATACAGTCATATGAAAAAGTTTGGGATCTCCTCTTAATTCTTTGGATTTTCGTTTCTCATTGGCTGAGCTTTCAAAGTAGCAACTTCCTTTTAATATCTGACATGCCTTATGGACACTGTAGGATTTCAGCGGTGACATTAAGTTTATTGGATTAACAGAAAATATGCAATATGCATCATAACAAAATTAGACAGGTGCATAAACGTTGGCACCCCAACAGAGATATGACATCAATACTTAGTTGAGCAAATCTAACAGCCTCTGGACGCTGTCCTCCTATAGCCTCTGATGAATGTCTGATTCTGGATGGAGGTATTTCTGACCATTCTTCATACAAAATCTCTCCAGTTCAGTTCAATTTGATGGACAGCCTGCTTCAAATCATCCCATAGATTGTCGACGATATTCAAGTCAGGGGACTGTGACGGCCATTCCAGAACATTGTACTTCTCCCTCTGCATGAATGCCTTTGTAGATTCTGAACTGTGTTTTGGGTCATTGTCTTGTTGGAATATCCAACCCCTGAGTAACTTCAACTTTGTGACTGATGCTTGAACATTATCCTGAAGAATTTGTTGATATTGGGTTGAATTCATCCGACCCTCGACTTTAACAAGGGCCCCAGTCCCTGAACTAGCCACACAGCCCCACAGCATGATGGAACCTCCACCAAATTTGAAAGTAGGTAGCAGGTGTTTTTCTTGGAATGCGGTGTTCTTCTTCCGCCATGCAAAGCGTTTTTTGTTTTGACCAAATAACTCAATTTTTGTCTCATCGGTCCAAAGCACTTTGTTCCAAAATGAATCTGGCTTGTCTAAATGAGCATTGGCATACAACAAGCGACTGTTTGTGGCGTGAGTGCAGAAAGGGCTTCTTTCTCATCACCCTGTCATACAGATGTTTGAATTGTAGAACGATGTACAGATACACCATCTGCAGCAAGATGTTCTTCCAGGTCTTTGGAGGTGATCTGTGGGTTGTCTGTCACCATTCTCACAATCCTGCACATATTCCGCTCCTGTATTTTTCTTGGCCTGCCAGACCTGCTGGGTTTAACAGCAACTGTGCCTGTGGCCTTCCATTTCCTGATTCCGTTCCTTACAGTTGAAACTGACAGTTTAAACCTCTGAGATGGCTTTTTGTAGCCTTCCCCTAAACCAGGAGACTCAACAATCTTTGTTTTCAGAACTTTGGAGAGTTGTTTTGAGGATCCCATGCTGTCACTCTTCAGAGGAGAGTCAAAAGGAAGGAAGCACAACTTGTAATTGAGCACCTTAAATACCTTTATTTCTCATGATGGACACACCTGTCTATGAAGTTCAAGGCTTAATGAGCTCATCCAACCAATTTGGTGTTACAACCAATCAGCATTGAGCAGTGATAGGCATTCAAATCAGCACAATGACAAGGGGACCCACATTTGTGCACAGCCAGTTTTTCACATTTGATTTAATTTCATACAACTAAATACTGCTTCACTAAAAATCTTTGTTCAGAAAACACCGCAGTACTCAGATGTTCCTAGGAAATGAAAGACATACCACTGTTATCTTTTTTGTTGAAAGGAGAGTCAATTATTATGCAGGCTCAGAGGGGGTCTCAAACTTTTTCACATGACTGTATGACCTCTGTCTATTAACCATGGCATCCAAGAAGAGCGTGGAAGCAACAAAGTTTAAGAGGAAGGTTGCAGTATTGACGATTGAGGTGAAAAAGGAACTTATCGTGAAACATGGAGGTACAGTAAATGCAATTTTCATTTTATTATACACTATTCACATATTTATTGTTTTCTTGATTTAATTTATAAATCCTGTGGGGCAGCCCTGTTGGGTTCTGTGTGGGCATCCTAACCCAGGGATGCTGCCATCTAGTTTATCGGGGGAGCATTTAGTCCTGAAAGTTTGTTTTCCCCCCGTCCTTCCAGCCGGGTATTATTTCTTGTCCCATATATATACACACACACACACACACACACAGTGGACCCTTGACTTACGAACTCAATTCGTTCGCGAGGGCTGGTTGTAACTCAAGTTGGTTGTAAGTCAAGACTATTTTTCCCATAAGAAATAATGGAAATACCCATAATGCGTTCCGAACCGCCCACAGCAACACTTACTTAACCTTTTCATAATAAAAAGGGTTGTATAATGTGCATAATTTACCAAAACACCAACAATTTTTCTAATGTACTAACTAAAAAGTTATAAAAATTGCCTAGCCTACCAGAAACAACAATTTCATACTGTACTTACCATTTAATTTGACATCTTTGGGCTGCAGGAAGGGAGGAGGAGGAGAATGAAATGGAAGGTGGTTATTGTTTGGAAGGAGCCTCCTTATACAAATCTTTTCTTTGTAAAATTGTCGAGATGGTGGATTTCGACATGCTGTACATATTAGCAAGATCGGTCACACGAATACCACTTTCATATTTCCGCACAATTTCCTTCTTCATTTCGATTATGATCGCTTTCTTTACCTTCGTTACCTTCTCTTCCTTCCTTAGCAATTATCAAAATAAATTATATAAATCACTGCACTGACCGAAATTACGTCCACAAACACATGTATCTGGGCTCCGACTGACGCTTACGAATGCTCTCAGCTGTTTGTTTACAATCGCGCAAGCGGATACACGTGACCGCATTCGGGTCGTAACACAAGATGTTGGTCGTAAATCAAGTTGTTCGCATGTCAGGCCGGTCGTATATCAAGGGTCGACTGTATATATATATAAATAAAATCCAACATCTGTCTGTCTGTCTGCTTTACACGTGAAAACTACTTAACGGATTTAGGTCAGGCTTTTTTCTAGAAGTAGTTTGAACATTTCAGTTGATTCTGCGACTTCTCCCATCGCGCTAAGTATTATAGTTCATTTGTGGCAGCGATTTATTTGTGTGAATGCGAGAGAGAGAGAGTGAGAGTGAGGCTGCGGGCCAAGGGGAGGGGGAAGTGGGCGGAGCCCTCCTCACTCACGCGTCAGCCTCCGTTTGAGTCAGTTTTCTGTGGCATTGGCGATAGGGTTTTAATTTCTCCCTTTCCTCTAATTGCGACGGACATGCCCTTTCAATTCAAGCGATTACAGTTCCTGGTGAAGCTTTGCTTTGCAATGTCAATTAACAAGGTCCAGGGACAGACCATCGAGTTGGCCGGGGTTGATCACCAGGCTTCTTGTATGATCAGCTTTATGTCGCTTTCACCTGGGTTATGTCCCAAAGAAACCGATATATATTTGCCCGACAGCAAAACCAAAAATATTGTATAGAAAGAGGCCCTCGGATACAAAAGCTATAAATATAAATTCTTCTCAATACAAATTACATTTAAAAAAATTTTTTTTTATTGATTTTTAAAGTTTCACTACTATGTGGGCGGAGCTGCTGGGGACAGCTAGTAACTGATAAAAATGATTAATATGCAAAATAAAATCCAACAAAACGATAAAACACCCTGGACACAGTCCAGCTTCACAGATGTAGATGAGATGATGGGTGGCGTAGCTATGATCTGAAATCCCCTGTGGACGACCTCCTGAAAATAATGGAAAGTTTGAATCTACGGTGATGACGATGTGAGGATTTTATATAAATTGGGCTCACTCCCCAAACAAAGACGCTTTTCAACCCGTAAGAAATCACATAAACAAATAGGCACAAGAGGACAACATATGGTGTTTCCGTATGTGGGACCCCTGTCCTTTCTAAAGCCAATGACCATTTATTATGATGAAACGTATTGGGCACCCTCTAGTGAAGTCGTCACGAGAATAAGGTTAGGATTGTTGCATCGCACAACACCAATGGAGGGATGAAGAAGTTATCAGATCAACAGGAAATGCTGGGCCGACAAAATTCTCTCGTGTTGTCGATTCTTGTTTTGTATTGAAGGCCATTAACTCTTTACTGATATCTGCTACCACTGTTATGTCTACCAGTACCTTAAAACATTTAGAGTGAACTTATTAGATGGGTCGACTATGCCCCCTTGTCTTTTTTTTTTTTTTTTTTTTGCCTGACAGCTTCATTTGCTCAATAAAAGTTTCATTGTGCCATTCACCAAGTTGGATTCAACAGGAACTTTTAAAACACTGTCAAAAATGAAGCGCTTATTCTATTCAATTATGTATTAGGATTTCTTTTTTGAGGTAACGTGTGCTCTTAATGTGGTTTTATCGATTGATCCAGTGCAGGAGATGTCTGAGGCAGCTAATTATTGTCTGGTATTAATGCCCAGATTGAGCCTTTCCCTCTGATACACGCTTGCGGACATTCATAACAAAGAAGGCTGCACACTTTGAAATACCATCATTCAATCTGTTAAAGTGATAACAATGAAAAGGAATGAAGTAGCATGCAGAAGCTGACGGCCGGATGTAGCTCTGAAAGGATGACCAGGCATGCCAAAGCCAATGATTACAGAAATAATTATTCCCTGTCTGAATGCTCATCTTTTGTTTTCCCAAAGCCCCAAAAGACAAAAATTAGGCCTTTTCTATTTGAGCAGTTGAGGCACACCATTGCTATCCACCTCCGTTTGCACCATGAAAGAGCGGGTGTACCAGGGGCCGAAATCCATACAAGGCATTTTTACACGTGGTTGTGCGGTGGTGGCGCTTCTGCCTCACAGTAAGGACACCAGTGGTTTGCGTCCCAGGGCCCCTCGGCGTGGAGTTTGCCTGTTCTCCCCCTTGTCTTTGTGAGTTTTCTCCAGATGCTCTGCCTTCCTCCCACAGTCCAAAGACATGCAGGTTAGGTGCACTGGCAATCGTAAACTGGCCTGTGTGTGTGTTTGCCCTGTGATGGACTGGCACCCTGTCCTGGGTTAGTTCCTGCCTTGAGCCCTATGCCATCTGGGATAGGCTCCAGCAGACCCCCAGGATCCTGTTCAGGGCTAAGCAGTTTAGAAAATGACTGGCTGGCTTTCTTACAATATATGGAGGCAACGTTTTGCCCCGGTGGACGGCTTGGGGAAGGATTCATAAGTTCAAAAATGACTGCCAAGCACAAAGGAGGACTGAGACGCATGTCCACTGCTGATAACAAAATCGAACAAGTCTGTACCACAACTCTAACGAACCGATGAGGATTTACTGTCATTTTTTTTGTATGGTTTCCAGTCAGAAAACTCGTTTTTTATATTAGTTTTTTTTTTTCTTAAAAAAATTATTTTGCAACTCCATTTCGTATTATTTTGCGCGCTGCTGTTTCGTGCACTTGCCGTCAGGGTTCCCAGGGTGATCGTTCCCAGAGGGCACTGGGATAGCACCATGTGTGATGCTATCAAAGCAACCATTTTAAAGGTCGGCGCACACAATCCCTAAATATCCGAGTATTGTGATTACGGCATGTTTTTGACGTCATACTTTTAGAATGATTATTTACAGTGGGGCAAAAAAGTATTTAGTCAGCCACCAATTGTGCAAGTTCTCCCACTTAAAAAGATGAGAGAGGCCTGTAATTTTCATCATAGGTACACCTCAACTATGAGAGACAAAATGAGAAAAAAAAATCCAGAAAATCACATTGTCTGATTTTTAAAGAATTTATTTGCAAATTATGGTGGAAAAAAGTATTTGGTCAATAACAAAAGTTCATCTCAATACTTTGTTACATACCCTTTGTTGGCAATGACAGAGGTCAAACGTTTTCTGTAAGTCTTCACAAGGTTTTCACACACTGTTGCTGGTATTTTGGCCCATTCCTCCATGCAGATCTCCTCTAGAGCAGTGATGTTTTGGGGCTGTCGCTGGACAACACGGACTTTCAACTCCCTCCAAAGATTTTCTATGGGGTTGAGATCTGGAGACTGGCTAGGCCACTCCAGGACCTTGAAATGCTTCTTACGAAGCCATTCCGTTACCTGGGTGGTGTGTTTGGGATCATTGTCATGCTGAAAGACCCATCCACGTTTCATCTTCAATGCCCTTGCTGATGGAAGGAGGTTTTCACTCAAAATCTGACGACACATGGCCCCATTCATTCTTTCCTTTACACGGATCAGTCGTCCTGGTCCCTTTGCAGAAAAACAGCCCCAAAGCATGATGTTTCCACCCCCATGCTTTACAGTAGGTATGGTGTTCTTTGGATGCAACTCAGCATTCTTTCTCCTCCAAACATGACGAGTAGAGTTTTTACCAAAAAGTTCTATTTTGGTTTCATCTGACCATATGACATTCTCCCAATCCTCTTCTGGATCATCCAAATGCTCTCTAGCAAACTTCAGACGGGCCTACACATGTACTGGCTTAAGCAGGGGGACACGTCTGGCACTGCAGGATTTGAGTCCCTGGCGGCGTAGTGTGTTACTGATGGTAGCCTTTGTTACTTTGGTCCCAGCTCTCTGCAGATCATTCACTAGGTCCTCCCCCTGTGTGGTTCTGGGATTTTTGCTCACCGTTCTTGTGATCATTTTGACCCCACGGGGTGAGATCTTGCGTGGAGCCCCAGATCGAGGGAGATTATCAGTGGTCTTGTATGTCTTCCATTTTCTAATAATTGCTCCCACAGTTGATTTCTTCACACCAAGCTGCTTACCTATTGCAGATTCAGTCTTCCCAGCCTGGTGCAGGTCTACAATTTTGTTTCTGGTGTCTTTTGACAGCTCTTTGGTCTTGGCCATAGTGGAGTTTGGAGTGTGACTGTTTGAGGTTGTGGACAGGTGTCTTTTATATTGATAATGAGTTCAAACAGGTGCCATTAATACAGGTAACGAGTGGAGGACAGAGGAGCCTCTTACAGAAGAAGTTACAGGTCTGTGAGAGCCAGAAATCTTGCTTGTTTGTAGGTGACCAAATACTTATTTTCCACCATAATTTGCAAATAAATTCTTTAAAAATCAGACTGTGATTTTCTGGATTTTTTTTTCTCATTTTGTCTCTCATAGTTGAGGTATACCTATGATGAAAATTACAGGCCTCTCTCATCTTTTTAAATGGGAGAACTTGCACAATTGGTGGCTGACTAAATACTTTTTTGCCCCACTGTATGTATTACGGGTTTTTTGAGATACGGAACCTAATTCTGATGCTCATTTCTTTGTGTCACTTTCGTTTTGATGCTTTTCTTTCAAGTGCCACCATTTTGTCGATTCCATCACTATGATGTGTCCTGCGGTTGCTGGGTGGGGTGTTTACTGAGTTTGTGACCCTGACATTATGATGCTGTCTTCCACTTCCCTCGGAAGTCGGACATTGGAGCTGGGCATTGACGTCACAACTGAGTTGACCGCGTAAATGCAAAAAAACTTTTGAAAAAACCAATATGGACACGTCCAGGAAAACCTTTATTGTGCTGAGCTCCATTGGAATAAATGTCAGTTGATAACAGCGCGGTATTTGGTGCAACATGTCCACGCATAGACGTTGCACAGCACTGTGCGGATGACTGATTTAATAAGACACACATTGACAGGAGTGATAATAAACAGTATAATAATAGAGGCCTTCATTAAAATTCACAGTGTGTTGCCACCTTTTTTTAATTTATTTTATTTATATAATTTCTTTTACATGAGAGACCTGGCCAGGGTAGAAGCCGTACAAACTCACAACATGTTAAAATACAACATATGCAATGTAACATACGACATATATTCAATGTAAACAGATACACTGCACAATCAGTTTGGATTGACGTCATAATCTGATGTCAGAGAAACTCGGACTTGGCAGACCAGCACTGAGTTTATTATAATATAATTCTTTGCATTTATATAGCGCTTTTCTCACTACTCAAAGCACTCAGCAACTGCAGGTTAAGGGCCTTGCTCAAGGGCCCAACAGAGCAGAGTCCCTTTTGGCATTTACGGGATTCGAACCGGCAACTTTCCGATTGCCAGTGCAGATCCCTAGCCTCAGAGCCATCACTCAGTAGGAAATCTGACTTGTGGAGGAGTTCCAGTTGAAAAATTCTGGATATGAACTCTGAAATTCCGACTTCCCATTTCAAATGGAACGCAGCGTTAGGGTGAGGGTTTAACACTAGAACCCCTAAAAGCCTGCAAAAATCATTAAGTGTACAAAATTGTATTCAGATTTTTGAATCATCAAAGTAGCCTGCACCTTTTGCAAAAATAACAGCCAAACTGTGGTAACCCTTTGGATTCAAAATGCCAGTTACTCTGTGCCAGTCACCAACTCTGCTTCCAGCAAAATAACCCCAGACCATCACACTTCATCCTCCATGTTTGACCGTTGGGGACACACACTGAGCCATCCTTTCACCAACTCGACAGTGTACAAACACCCTGTGTGATGAACCGAAGATTTCAATTTTGGATTCATCGACTTTCTTCCAGTCTGCAGTAGTCCAGAGCTGGAATTTCAAGGCCCTGTTTTGTCCTTTAAGGAATGGCTTTCTTCCTGCCACTCACCCTGTCAGACCTGCAGCACTAAGTCTCCTCTTCACAGTAGACACTGACAGTTGACTTTTTCAGCCCACACTGTTAAGCTGTGCTTGTGATCACACAAGATGGTGACCCTCAGAAACTTGTCTTCTGATTGGCTTGGGTCTTTGGCTCTGCCAGATCTCTTTCTATCAGAGTATCCAATTGCCTTTCGATTGTGTAGGACACCACTGGACTCACTGACACGTTGATATTTTTTTTTTGCTATTTCTTGAAATAAAAGGCCTACACTTTTGTGGGTAATAATGCTCAGTCTCATTTCATTTGTTAATTGTCATTTTCTTGCCACTGTCACTGGAATATTGTCCAAGTAGGACATCAGAGGATGTAGTAACACAGTCTATTCAAATTCTGCTTCAAGATACACAGAGGATTTTGAAGTAATCAACACAACTTGGGACACCTGTGTAAATTGTTTGCTTCAACTTTCAAGGCTTCATTTCCTTGAATTGCTGCAGACATCTGTAGGTTGTAACCTATTAGTTGTTCCCTGAGGAAAGCCCATTTGCAGTATTCTGAAATTTCCTTTTTTTCCATTTTTGCCAACCTAAACTTTAAATTTAAACCTCTGACAGTTTACTACTTACTTTTTCACCGTTTTAGGTCATTTATCCCGAAGGTTGCCAGTTCGAATCCCCGTCACTGCTAAATGAGATCCTACTCTGCTGGGCCCTTCAGCAAGACCCTTAACCTTTAATTGCTTCAGGGGTGTTGTACAATGGCTGACCCTGCGCTCTGACCCCAAGGGGTATTGGAAAACTAACAAATTCCTAATACAAGAAATTGTGTAAGGCGAAATAAAGAACAAAAAAACCCCCAAAAAACTATGGAGTAAGATTGCTTTCAAAAATAACTTGTAATAATTTAAGTCAAATTTACATTTCGCACGTGTCAATTACGCTTGCGCTTCTGAAAATTACGAGTACAACTAAAATAATTAAGTTGGTCCAACTTGATGTAACTCTGATCAGGTAGAAAATGTGGAAACTATTTATTTTTTTATTTCCCCAAATAAAGGGCCCATTTTAGTGAAGCACATTAATATCTTTTAATGCTGCAGAATATTTTGACTGGCTGTTAACATTAGACAGACAGACAGACAGACAGACAGACAGACAGACAGACAGACAGACTGACTGACTGACTGACTGACTTTATTTATCCCAAGGGGAAATAAATAATTGTTATGGACAAGTTGTGTGAATAAGAAACTGTCTGGAAGCGAAAAACCGTGAAACGGCCACGTTCTGCCATATATGTCTGTGGAATTTATGGCAGACTCGCATGTGAAGTAAATAGAGGGTCCAATGGCGCACCCCTGTGTTGGATTTCCATCACAGCCGGGGCTGATTCCCCACGGACGTTCACTAAATGCTGCTGGGGAAAACTCCGGTCCCCGAGACCTCCAGTTAGATCACAAACACACAACACCGAGGTGACATTTCAACCGCCGACCCGTATTATGTGGAGTAGGATCGTGGTCAAAAACAACTCCATCTTTCCACCTTTGTGGCACATGCGTAGTAACAAAACTTGATTGTTTCTTCATCGATAGAGAAGGCCTCGTGCGTCCAGTGACATATTTTTGACAGTTTGTTCACACTTGAGAATCGGCAAGCGTAATTTTCAGAAGGGCAAGCGTAATTAACAAATGTGAAATGTAAATTTGACTTACGTTATTTTCAACCGCGATCTTACTCCATAACAAATTGCAAAAACTGAGGTGTTGTAAAACGTTTGACACGTAGTAACATCATCGAGCTCAGATGAAGATGCCATTATAGGCCCAAATCGGTAAGGGTGCTGCAGAGGTGGGTGGCTGTCCTTCCATCTCCACACAGGTACTCTGGAGTTCAGGCAGGGAGACAACCGAGAAAGCGTCATTGAGGCAAGTTTTGTCGGAAGCGTAAGAGATTTGCTTTTTATGACCTTCTGTATTGCATGTTTTAACAAAACTAGGGTGGTCAATTTAGTCACATAGGTACTGCCAAGGATTAGCCCAGCTCTTAACTTTATTTTAATTTTCAGTGGTATTAAAGAGCCCACATTTCAGCTTGCGTGTTAAATTCGACGAATCATTTATTTTAAGACGTTCACCCCATAACCCTTGTATGGGTTAGAAATGCTTTACTCCTTACATTCTGGCATTTCCAATAAAACCTTCCTCCCATGGTCTTGGATCAGCACTTCTAAAACGCTGCTTCAATCTCAATTTAATTGATGGATAGCGCACTAATAATCCCTCTGCCAAATAATAACCTTTATTTTTCGACTGGCACAGATCCCAGTTTTGCATTGATTACTTATTCATTTCCCAATCAGCGTCCTATTTTGAAAATGTAATGTCTCTTTTTGAGCACACGGCAGACGGATTCACGCAGCATGCACAAGGACAGGGTTCTTCTGTGACGTTCTAACATCTGCCTGCTGGCAAAACTGCTTTTTTTTTTTTTTTTTTGCATTTAATTTATTTCCATTAATTTAATTTCAATGGCAGTGCTTGAAACGGTGTCATTAGTGTAATGAAAATCAAGGTTCTTTGGTTCTTTATAAGTATTTGTGAATAAACTGAACATTCCCTGCCTATCCTAAATACTAATTATGAAATTTAAAGGCATAGAGAAGGTAAAGTGAAAAATAAAAAAAGGTACGTCTCTGAAAAATTTACATTAGTTAGCAACAGTGCTTCTTTTTTAACTAGCATTTTCAATCATTTTTATGCACGGCGGCAACATGAAGCTGAACAAACATTTTTAATTATTAAATGTTTTCTTTCAAATCCTGAAACACGCTCTCTCTAGGACGACGCGTGTAATTAGGAGGAAAGCCACAGACAGGTGCTATCAGGGACGGCAGCGTCCCCTACCGGAGGCCACATTGCGTAAAGTCTGGGATTGCTAATGTTAAAAAATAATAATAAATTGACATAAAACTACTGCCAGGTGGCGCTGCTGAGGAAGGGGCGTTCACTTTTTAGCCAATTTTTGGTAGAAGGCTGAATAACTGCCAATAATCGCGATCCTCCATGGGCATCAGAGTGCAAAAGCGCACCATTCTCATTACAAACTGGCAGGTAAGTGGGTACCGATCCCCTCACTCGGCCGCACATTCGGACAGATCAGGTCGGCCGCGGACTATTTGTTAAAGATTAATGGGCCCTGAAAAAAAGTTACCCCGGGTTCCCCTTTCACTTTCACCGTCAGTGCTGGCGTATTATAAAATGACGCCCTGTGGCAAGGTGTGTTTTTATTGCTCATTTCATTGCATCATAATCTTAGTCAGCATGAAATGATGCACTTAATTCACATAAAATACTTATTTCTATACAGGCTAAGTGATATTCAAATGAGTTCTAAAGCGTAAAAAATAATTGATATAGGTACAATTTATGAATAAAAAAAAAAAAAGTGTTAACACCATAACTGTAAGCAACCTGACAGGTCCTCCAACTGGAAGGGAAAACTGGGGGGTTGGTGGCACGATTGTCACTTCAGCCACTTTAAAAAAAACTCACACTGTTCAGTGTGGGGGCTGAGGTGTCACCCGTTGCACGGCTGCACTGGGATCTCAATCCAGGTGGCTCGTCGTGTGGTGGGTGCACTGTAATCAGCGCGTGGCTCCCAATCTCTTTCTCTCTTTTAGTTATGTGCTGCATGTGGCCCTCTGGCTCAAGGATCTGTGCTAGTAACTCAAAGGTCGCCGATTCAGATCCCAGCAGTGACAGAAGGAATGCTAGTCCTTTGGGCTCCGTTGAGCAAGATCTATATATATATTTATATAAAAATATATATAGTCATATGAAAAAGTTTGGGAACCCCTCTCAGCCTGCATAATAATTGACTCTCCTTTCAACACAAAGATAACAGTGGTCTGTCTTTCATTTCCTATGAACATCTCAGTCCTGCGGTGTTTTCCGAACAAAGATTTTTAGTGACGCAGTATTTAGTTGTATGAAATTAAATCAAATGTGAAAAACTGGCTGTGCACAAATGTGGGTCCCCTTGTCATTGTGCTGATTTGAATGCCTGTCACTGCTCAATGCTGATTACTTGGTGTGATGAGCTCATTAAGCCTTGAACTTCATACCCAGGTGTGTCCAGTCATGAGATATAAAGGTATTTAAGGTGGTCAATTACAAGTTGTGCTTCCTTCCCTTTGACTCTCCTCTGAAGAGTGACAGCATGGGATCCTCAAAGCAACTCTCAAAATATCTGAAAGCAAAGATTGTTGAGTCTCCTGGTTTAGGTGAAGGCTACAAAAAGCCATCTCAGAGGTTTAAACTGTCAGTTTCTGTAACTGTAAGGAATGGAATCAGGAAATGGAAGGCCACAGGCACAGTTGCTGTTAAACCCAGCAGGTCTGGCAGGCCAAGAAAAATACAGGAGCGGCATATGGGCAGGATTGTGAGAATGGTGACAGACAACCCACAGATCACCTCCAAAGACCTGCAAGAACATCTTGCTGCAGATGGTGTATCTGTACATCGTTCTACAATTCAAACATCTGTATGACAGGGTGATGAGAAAGAAGCCCTTTCTGCACGCACGCCACAAACAGAGTCGCTTGTTGTATGCCAATGCTCATTTAGACAAGCCAGATTCATTATGGAACAAAGTGCTTTGGGCTGATGAGACAAAAATTGAGTTATTTGGTCAGAACAAAAAGCGTTTTGCATGGCGGAAGAACAACACCGCATTCCAAGAAAAACACCTGCTACCTACTGTCAAATTTGGTGGAGGTTCCATCATGCTGTGGGGCTGTGTGGCTAGTTCAGGGACTGGGGCCCTTGTTAAAGTTGAGGGTCTGATGAATTCAACCCAATATCAACAAATTCTTCAGGATAATGTTCAAGCATCAGTCACAAAGTTGAAGTTACGCAGGGGTTGGATATTCCAACAAGACAATGACCCGAAACACAGTTGGAAATCTACAAAGGCATTCATGCAGAGGGAGAAGTACAATGTTCTGGAATGGCCGTCACAGTCCCCTGACCTGAATATCATCGAAAATCTATGGGATGATTTGAAGCAGGCTGTCCATCAAATTGAACTGAACTGGAGAGATTTTGTATGAAGAATGGTCAGAAATACCTCCATCCAGAATCCAGACACTCGTCAGAAGCTATAGGAGGACAGCGTCTAGAGGATGTTAGATTAGCAAAAGGAGGCTCAACTAAGTATTGATGTCATATCTCTGTTGGGGGGCCCACATTTATGCACCTGTCTAATTTTGTTATGATGCATATTGCATATTTTCTGTTGATCCAATAAACTTAATGTCACTGCTGAAATCCTACTGTTTCTATAAGGCATGTCAGATATTAAAAGGAAGTTGCTACTTTGAAAGCTCAGCTAATGAGAAACAAAAATCCAAAGAATTAAGAGGGGTTCCCAAACTTTTTCTTATGACTGCGTGTGTGTGTGTACACACACACACACACACACACATATATATATATATATATATATATATATATATATATATATATATATATATATATATATATAAAAAATCCAATGTCTGTCTGTCTGCTTTTCATGAGAGAACTACTTAAGAAGTCCCACTGAGATTAAAATCTGTTTTACATGAGAGACCTGGCTAGGGAGGCAACCATAGAAACTCACAACATGTTAGAAAACAACATATGCAACGTAATATCTCTCTCTTTCTATATTATATATATATATATATATTATATATATATATAATAAAATCCAACGTCTGTCTGTCTGTCTGTTTTTAACGTGAGAACTACTTAATGGATATAGATCGGGTTATTTTCTATAATTTGTTTGAACATTCTGATTGATTTTGCAACTTCTCTCATTGAGCTAAGTATCATAGTTCACTTGCATCCATCCATCCATCCATTAACCAACCTGCTATATCCTAACTACAGGATCACGGGGGTCGGCTGGAGCCAATCCCAGCCAACACAGGGCGGAAGGCAGGAAACAAACCCCGGGCAGGGCGCTAGCCCACCGCAGGGCACACACACACACACACACCAAGCACACACTAGGGACAATTTAGTATCGTAGTTAATGATAAATATTCATTTCTTCCATAAGAGTAACCATTCCGAGTGACTCTAAACCCTAATGAGATGTTGGTTAAGAGTTTGGTCACTGTCTCAAAAGACACAATCACAGAGACACAAGAGTGGCCCTAAGTAACAAAAGGACAAAATGGCACCAACCATACCTGTCTAAAATACCTGCAATAACGGAAAAAATGAAACAATAAAAGTTAGCAGTAAATGCAAAAACTAACAGCAGACTTTCTGACAGTCTTTCTCTTCAAACTTCGGTAAATTTTCCTCGTGCAGCCATGGCCAGGGTTGTCAGCTACAATCACTTGGCCTTACACATGTTGATTATACTGGCAACTGTGGTCACAAGAACATCAGGCAGATTCATCAGCACAGGAGATTCATGACCTGCAGCACTGAACACCCCATTTAGTGTGTAGGATTACACCAAATGAATGAGGGGAAATTAGAAAAATGACAAGTTTGTAACACTTTAAGGTAGTACAGCAACCCTCTAATCACATCTTATGCTAAAATAGGAAAATCGGGAGTGGTTTCCCCTCGACTTTCTTGAATATTTAGATATAGGGATGGATATTTGTGGAGTAAACCGCAAGACAATGATTATATTTTTATATAATGTACATTAAAGAACCATCAAAACAAATCAAATCAAATTAATAATATATTGAACAATTATTATAAAAGTAAAGTTGAATAAATCAGACTCTGCATCTGCATGAATAAAAAAGTAGCACTTCTGCTTAGAGGAAATAGCTCAAAAGTTGATAGAAATCTATGTTTTGTAACAAATACTTGGATGCAAAATTTAGTTGACCTAACTGAAAGCGTACAAGTTATCGTGTTTAACTATACACACACACAGAAAGACACACAGACAATACCAAAAATGGCAAAAATGTTGAGATTTATTAAAATCTCGAAATCTAATTTTTTTGGCGATTACAATACTTTCCCTACAAGAGAGTAAACCAGACTCAGGGAGATCTAAAACATCGAGATTCATCAAAATCTCAAAATTGAATTTTTGGACAATCACAATACTTTCTCTACGAGAGAGTAAATTGGACTCAGGGTGGTCTGAAACGTTGAGATTCATCAAAATCTCGAGGTTGAATTTTTGGATGATTACAATACTTTCTCTACAAGAAAGTAAATTGGACTCAGGGTGGTCTGAAACGTCGAGATTCATCAAAATCTCGAAATCGAAGTTTTGGACAATCCCAATACTTTCTCTGTGAGAAAGTAAACTGGACTCTGGTAGGTCTGAAACGTCGAGATTCATCAAAATCTCGAAATCGAAGTTTTGGACAATCCCAATACTTTCTCTGTGAGAAAGTAAACTGGACTCTGGTAGGACTGAAACGTCGAGATTCATCAAAATCTCGAAATCGAAGTTTTGGACAATCCCAATACTTTCTCTGTGAGAAAGTAAATTGGACTCTGGTAGGTCTGAAACGTCGAGATTCATCAAAATCTCGAAATCGAAGTTTTGGACAATCCCAATACTTTCTCTGTGAGAAAGTAAATTGGACTCTGGTAGGTCTGAAACGTCGAGATTCATCAAAATCTCGAGGTCGAATTTTTGGATGATTACAATACTTTCCCTATACTTTGTAAACGAGAAAGTAAAAATTAAGCACAAGAAGAGGAAATGGATCAGGAAAAGAAAGGTGAAGAAAGACCGTAGCTGGGAGGTCCAAAATACGAGCACCAAAACCGAGAGAGAAGTGTCAAAAATCAAAGTTGAAAGTAGAGATGATATCCGTTACCAAAGTACAAAGACAACTTATCAAAATAAACAGCAATAATAAACACGTGGAATAAATGACCAAGTAGTGTGGTAGACAGAAGGACATTAGGGGTCTTAAAAGTCCAATGATGTTATTTTGTAGAAATTAGGTGGATAGGATTGGTGACGTTCATTGGGATGAATTGCCTGTTCTCAGCAAAGGTTTTCAAATATTCTAATAGTCAACTTGCATCTGTGTTTGTTACCTGAAGATCTCAGAACATATTTGCTTGAACTAGTGTTCATCGGTGAGATTCACCAAAGCGTTTTTCACAGTGAGTAGAGTGTATTTGCTGTATTTGACTTTGTTCACCCCAATATTTTCCTACAAATTCACTGTGCTGACAACTTAGACATTTATTCCCCAGTGCCCCACGATGCTTTGAGAGGTTAGCATGCCATCACAGAGCTGTAGCAGCGATTTGCAGAACTTTCACACATGGCTACTCTAAACGTACTTGACCTCACAGATTACACTGCTTTGTGCATGCGTGATCTCACTACCTGCTCGGTACTCCAACCATTTTAGCGCACTACAGTTGTTAAAAAAACAAAAAAAACAAACTTGCGGTATATTATGAGTACTGCCACCAAATATGTAACACTGATCCCTGTGCACTCATTTACTTGGCACAGCACCATGTGGCTAATTTCATATGCAGGCCAAATGTGTGTGCAATTAGCCACAATGCACAGCTGCGAGTCAAAACAAACCTTAAAGGTGGTGCCTCTCTCCCGGATCTCTAACCTTGTGAAATAATAATAGTAACAAGAGATTTATTACTATTAACAAGGCATCTCCGACTTCTTGAGGGAAGTATCAGTACAGACAGACAGAAAACAAAAAAAAAAGATGTTCCGGCTGCATCTTCTGTTGTTTCAGACACGGTGGCGCAGTGGTTAGCAGGACACATTTCTGGCCAGAATAATTGATCCAGCAAAGTTGGCAGATGCTTCCCTAGCCATCAGGGACCACTTAAAAGATCTTTGAATCACTGCACCAGTCCAGCATACCAAGGATTAAGCACTTTAAATACAGGAATACCTACACATCCACACTCAGCAGCAGTTACTATTTTACGTTTGGTTGATATTCTTGTCCAAGGTAACTTAGAAGAAGATAAAAACGCAGCACACCTGTTAACATACATCTAAAATTTGGAGCGCTGGCTGTTCTGGGCCACGGTTGTCACATAAGAAGTGGAGACAAGGCGATTGCCTCAAGTGGCACTTTGGCAAGGACGGCATTTTCATGAAACTCTTTCATTTTTTTTCTTACCATTATGAAATAGTACAAGAAAGTGAAGTGTGAACCTTAAGAATCACAGGCGCATTCAGTGCTTTATTTATATACAGTACTGTACTTGCTGTCTTAAAAACTGAGAAACATTTTCTTAACAATTTCTTATAATCTATATATATATATATATATAATTCACTAAGCCGTCAGCGAGCAAGACACCCATGGAGCACACAGGACGGAGCCACGCCCACCAACTCTAAGACCATTGGATACGACGACAACTCGCAGAGCCACGCCCACCAACTCGGATGCAGCAACTCACAAAACAGGGCGTCATTCGCGTTCGTCTCTGCTACACTCCACATGCACCTCTGAGCCACGTTGACTTTTCATTATTCTTTTCGGTTACGACGCACGACCGTGTCCACCATCGCAAACTGTTTTACACGCCATGGTCTTAAGAGTTGGTGGGCGGGTCTCCGTGAGTTGCTCTTACGAGCGGGCACATGACCAAGTGGTGTGTATATTTCGAGAACGAGGGTGGATGCGGCAGGACCATCTAAGAAGAAGCATGTTTATCGCAGATGTGAATCGCTGTATGCAGTGTGTAAAACAGTTTGCGAGGGGTATCCCATGGTCTTAGAGTTGGTGGGCGGGTCTCTGTGAGTTGCTCTTGCGAGCGGCACATGACCAGGCAGTGTGTATGCTTCAAGAACGAGGGTGGACGCGGCAGGACCATCTAAGAAGAAGCATGTTTGTCGCAGATGTGAATCGCTGTATGCGGCGTGTAAAACTGTTTGTCACGGATGTGAATCGCTGTATGCAGCGTGTAAAACAGTTTGTGAGGGGTATCCCATGGTCTTACAGTTGGTTGGCGGGTCTCTGTGAGCTGCTCTTGCGAACGGGCACATGACCAGGCAGTGTGTATGCTTCGATGTGAATCGCTGTATGCAGTATGTAAAACAGTTTGCGAGGGGTATCCCATGGTCTTACAGTTGGTTGGCGGGTCTCTGTGAGCTGCACTTGCGAACGGGCACATGACCAGGCAGTGTGTATGCTTCGAGTGCGAGGGTGGACGCGGCAGGACCATCTAAGAAGAAGCATGTTTGTCGCGGATGTGAATCGCTGAATGAGCGTGCGACGGCGGTCCTCCAATTGTCAGTCACGGATAATTGTATGTTGCCCTCTCCAGAGTTCCATCTTTTCATTCACCTACAGTCGTATCCTCAAACCTACCCCATTTGGACAACTGTGTCTTTCAGGAAGTGTTCACCCATCAATACATAATTATGCGGTGTACGCTACGCCGTGGGTTGGCTAATACAGCTTAAAACATCTGGCCTCACTACAGAGAAGCATCGAGGATACGGACACTGTGAGTGAGTCAGTGCCACCTACTGCCTCTTGGTTACTTCGTAAAATTTTGTTAATTTCTGTAATCTGATTAAGGTGTCAGTTGCTTTTACAATTAATATATTTTCATTTCATTCAATAACCTGACTATTCACAGAAACCTGATTTCTAATGCTGATTAGACAAATTGAGTTATTTCTCCGTGAATATGTGGACATGTAAACCCTTAACCAGGTTACTGTGAAGGCCTTTGTAGTCTGTGCGTGGCAGTCTGCACATTTATTTGCTTTGCGCACACTTTGAGCAGACACGGGTAGAAGCATCCAGAAAATAAATTTCCAAAAGCAGTAGTTGTAGTATTGTTACATCACCACTCTGTGGCGCTGTGATGAACTACAAAGTATTAAAGTATAAAACTTCACTAACTGGTCATAAAATGTAATCGGATTGTCAGAAGCTGTCATGTCTCAGTCAGGGTTCCTGATTAAAATTGCTGTACTTAATCACACTATATTATTAGTATTATTATTTTATTAAAAAAAAAAACCTTCTCGTACAGTAGACACCCAAATATTTTAAGCAATGTGGACTACAGTCACTCCTGGGGCTCCTCCAGGGTTAGGGGGCCCCAAAGCTTCAGCTTCATTAATTGTTTAGTAGATTCACCACTGAACACCTAGAAGAGTTCTCAAAGTACAATTGTGTAAATTTGCCTTTTATTAAATTAACTAGCAAAATACCCGCGCTTCGCAGCGGAGAAGTAGTGTGTTAAAGAGGTTATGTAAACATATATATACATAAACATATATACTTATATACATATCTACATATACACATATCTACATATATACATATATATATATATACATATATATATATATATATATATATATATATATATATATATATATATATATAGACATCCACATATATATACATATATCAAAATATATATACACATACATACATACACACATATATATATATATATATATATATATAAATATATATACTGTATATACACATACAGACACATATATATATATATATATATATATATATATATATATATATATATATATATATATATATATATATATATCTATATATATATATATATACATATATATATATATCTATATATATATACATACATATATATATATATATATATATATATCTATATATATATACATACATATATATATATATATATATATATATATATATATATATATAGCAAAATACCCACGGTTTGCAGCGGAGAAGTAGTGTGTTAAAGAGGTTATGAAAAAAAAAAAAGGAAACATTTTAAAAATAACGTAACATGATTGTCAATGTAATTGTGTTGTCATTGTTATGAGTGTTGCTGTCTTTTATATATATAATATACACAGACACACATACATAAACATATATATACATATAGATATATATATACATATCTACATATACACATATCTACATATACATACGTATATACACATATACACATCCACATAAACATATATATACATATACAAATTTACATATCTACATATACATATATATATATATATATATATATATAAACTGTATATATATATATATATAAACTGTATATATATATATATATATATATATATATATACATATATATATATATATATATATATATACTGTATATATACATATCTACTTAGTGGCTCCTGTATTTAGGATATAGCAGGTTGGATAATGGACGGATGGACATTTGTATGCATAGCCCCATTTGCCCGTTTTCGTTTATTTTCTTTCTTCAGTAATATTTCAGCAAACCCGGAGCTTGTCAGTTCAAATCCTGGTACTGACACCACTGTGTGACCCTGAGGAAGTCACTTCACCTGCATGTTGTGCAAAAAACAAAAGTAATGTAACAAATTGTACCTCAGATGTTGTAAGTTGGTGGAATAAAGGCATAAGTAAAATAGATAAATATGTATTATACACATAGGAACTATTCATTTATTTTCAGTTAAGTCATCTGCAGCAAACTTTTATAAATGAGGGTTTCTGATTTTTAGATAGTGCAAACTGTTTCTTCTTTATTGACGTTTTCTCTTGGAGAGCTTTTTTCATTTTATTGAAAATGAAAGCAGCAGCTGCCAAAATATGTAGGTTTTTTATTAATTTTTCAACATTGTGTAAAATAAATGTATAAAGTAACATAAAAAGTTTAAATACTGGTTATTCTTTTACAGTAAAATATTACTACAGAGATAGAAAAAAAGTAAAATGGATATGTTCTTTTTCTTTAAGGAGATTAAATATTACTGAAGAAAGAAAAAAAAAAATTAAACAGCCAAATGGGGCTATGCATACGAACTTAAAAGGTTTAAATAAAACAGAAATATATATTTTATTTTTACTTGCTTAACTTGTGGAGGGTGTATCCTGTAGCAAAGCCCTAACTTTTTTCGTGAAAGCACGTTTCAGTCAATAAGTGTTAAAAAAACGTGTAAAGATATTGACAATAAGCTAAGTCATCTGCAGCAAAGTTTTATAAATGAGGGTTTCACCTTTTTAGACAATAAGCTACGCAAACCCAGGAAGACATGGAATCGTTTAAATCAAGTATCATTACATGTTCCTTTCTTAAAGAGAAGTAAGGCAGTACTTATAAGCTTACATATTTATATATAGACATACATATATATATATATCTATATCCGAAGCCGTGCAAGCACACTCTTTTGAGAATGCAACGTATAGTTGTACAGAAGAAAAGCAATCTTGCCTGAAATGAATGGCAACCTTTTGTAGGTGTATGAAGTTAATTTAAACTTCAGGTTTACGCGGTGCTTTCTTTCCGAAGTACCTGCACTCATGAATATGTCTGTATGTGTCAGTCGGTGAAATCCACGCGCTTCGCACCGGCGAAGTACCGCTTTTAAATTTTTATTAAGAAGAAAATAAAACGTTTTTAAATTGAGGGAAAATATACTAATAACACTTTGTTAAGGATCAGTTTTTTTGTGAAGCTGCCTTTACTCGAGTGATCACTTCGAGCTGACTTGGTGGGCAAGTGTAAGCGTTACCTGGAAGTAAGCACCCATACAATCAGATTGTGAATCAGACTACGAATGCCGTGAATGTAATTACACACTCACTGCACTTGCTTACGGTAATCGAACCTCAGACGTCAGCGCTAGAGGGGCTTAGCAGCGGTGAAGTATTGGTTTTAAATTTTAATTAAGAACAAAAGAAAACCTCAGAGGTTCGATTCCCGAAAGGGAGTGAAGTGAGTGTCCGGCTACCTACCAGGTAAAGCTTATGGTCGGACAGCAAGTGACGTAACATCAGCCACGGTGCCTTCAGTTGTGAGAAGCAGATCATAGAATGATTGAAAATAGTTTTGCATTTACCTTTTTAGTAAAAGGCGAGCTTTTAAGCCTGAGAAATCACCCCGTAAATGCACACGTTTAATTGGACATGTGTTAATATGTATGGTTACACAGTATTAAAAGACAGTGAACAACGTCAGTTACCTTTGTTCCCGCGTTTGATAAAAGGTGAGCTTTTAAGCCTGAGAAATCACCCCGTAAATGCACACGTTTAATTGCACATGTGTTAATATGTATGCTCACACAGTATTAAAAGACAGTCAAAAATTAACGTAATTTACCTTCGTTCCCGCGTGTGACTCGTGCTGTAAATGTCTTCCTTGTTTTTAGTTCACGTGATTACGTAGGAGGCGTGATGACGCGATACGTGACTCCGCCTCCTCCATTACAGTGTATGGACAAAAATTATGTTCCAGTTATGACCATTACGCTTTGAATTTCGAAATGAAACCTGCCTAACTTTTGTAAGTAAGCTGTAAGGAATGAGCCTGCCAAATTTCAGCCTTCCACCTACACGGGAAGTTGGAGAATTAGTGATGAGTGAGTCAGTGAGTGAGTCAGTCAGTCAGTGAGGGCTTTGCCTTTTATTATTATAGATGACAGTTTGTCATCTTTGTCTATCATCTCTTTTTAAATCAGTCATCGACATTCTCCTTGTGGTTCTACTTGAGGTTGTTTAAGCTGTGGACAACGGCTGTCCTTCAGAACACGGTCCTTGGATGTGCCCCTGAGCTGAATAACGCCATGCCACGGTCTGTTTGGACTTTCACCTCCAGGCCTCACCCCTGCTCTTTCACTTTACTTTCACTCTAAGGACAAGTTGTTATAATATGGTATGTCGGCCTGCCCGTTGTTCATGAAACAACACTCATTTTAGTTATTTGGGTACCAGACATCCAAATCCATGCCATGAGGATGTAGAAGGCTTTCATGGGTCTCCTAATCATCTTTTTGAATATTTTGATTCTGGTGTCTACAATTTGGGTTTCTAAATGCCAATAACTCTTATCTACCTGCTTTGGGCTAACCTTCAGTTCTAATTTAGGGTGAGATATGTTTAGCTGTGGACAACAGCTGTCCTTCAGAACACAGTTCTTGGATGTGCCCCCTGTACCCGCTCACACTCAGCTGAATGACGCCATGCCACAGCCTGTTTTGACTTTCACCTCCAGGCCTCACCCCTGTTCTTTTCACTTTATTTTCACTCTAAGGACAAGTTGTTATAATATGGTATGTCGGCCTGCCCGTTGTTCATGAAACAACACTTATTTTAGTTATTTGGGTACCAAACATCCAAATCCATGGCATGAGGTGGTAGAAGGCTTTCATGGATCTTCTAATTATCTTTTCGAATATTTTGATTCTGGTGTCTACAATTTGGGTTTCTAAATGCCAATAACTCTTACCTAACTGCTTTGGGATAATCTTAGGGTATAATTTAGGGTGAGATACGTTTAGCTGTGGACAACAGCTGTCCTTTAGTCCTCTGATGTGCCCCTTGTCACCCCGCTCACACTCATGTGAATGACGCCATGCCACTGTCTGTTTTGACTTTCACCTCCAGGCCTCTCTCCACTCACCCCTGTTCTTTTCACTTTATTTTCATTCTAAGGACAAGTTGTTATAATCTGGGATGTCGGCCTGCCTGCTGATGTTGAAACAACACTCATTTTAGTTATTTGGGTACCAAACATCCAAATCCATGCCATGAGGAGGTAGAAGGCTTTCATGGGTATCCTAATCATCTTTTCCAATATTTGGATTCTGGTGTCTATAATTTGGGTTTCTAAATGCCAATAACTGTTATCTAATTGCTTTGGGTTAACCTTAAGGTCTAATTTAAAGTGAGATACGTTTAGCTGTAGACAACGGCTGTCCCTTCACAGCAGAGTCCTTGGATGTGCCCCTTGTCACCCTGCTCACACTCAGGTGAATGACGCCATGCCACCGTCTGTTTTGACTTTCACCTCCAGGCCTCTCTCCACTCACTCCTGTTCTTTTCACTTTATTTTCATTCTAAGGACAAGTTGTTATAATGTGGGATGTCGGCCTGCCTGCTGTTCTTGAAACAACACTCATTTTAGTTATTTGGGTACCAAACATCCAAATCCATGTCATGAGGTGGTAGAAGGCTTTCACGGGTCTTCTAATTATCTTTTCGAATATTGTGATTCTGGTGTCTATAATTTGGATTTCTAAATGCCAATACCTGTTATGTAATTTCTTTGGGTTTAAGGTTTCGATAGATAGATAGATAGATAGATAGATAGATAGATAGATAGATAGATAGATAGATAGATAGATAGATACTTTATTCATCCCAAGAGGAAATTCACATACTCCAGCAGCAGCATACTGATAAAGAACAATATTAAATTAAAGCGTGATAACAATGCCGATAACAATGCAGGTATACAGACAGACAATAACTTTGTATAATGTTAATGTTTACCCCCCCCCCCCCCCCCCCAGTGGAATTGAAGAGTCGCATAGTTTGGGGGAGGAACGATCTCCTCAGTCTGTCAGTGGAGCAGGACGGTGACAGCAATCTGTCGCTGAAGCTGCTCCTCTGTCTGGAGATGATCCTGTTCAGTGGATGCAGTGGATTCTCCATGATTGACAGGAGTCTGCTCAGCGCCCGTCACTCTGCCACGGATGTCAAACTGTCCAGCTCCGTGCCTACAATAGAGCCTGCCTTCCTCACCAGTTTGTCCAGGCATGAGGCGTCCTTCTTCTTTATGCTGCCTCCCCAGCACACCACCACGTAGAAGAGGGCGCTCGCCACAACCGTCTCATAGAACAACTGCAGCATCTTATTGCAGATGTTGAAGGACGCCAGCCTTCTAAGGAAGTATAGTCGGCTCTGTCCTTTCTTACACAGAGGATCAGTATTTAGTTAGGTTTACACAAGAAAACATGAAATTTGCCTTCTCAGTTGCATCTAATAACAGACAGAATGAAATAAAACAGACAAATAGAAATAAGAAAGTTTAAGGGAAGGTAGTTAGATAATACATATTTAAACCAAAAAAAAATCTAACTAAATATCTAACTGCCTTACCTTAACCTTTCTTGTTAACTCTTGGTTAATCTTAGGGTATAATTTAGGGTGAGATGCGTTTAGCTGTGGACAACGGCTGCCCCTTCAGAGCACGGTCCTCGGATGTGCCCCTTGTCCTCTCTCACACTCAGGTGAATGATTGTACTCTCTGCCCTGTATTTATGTTCTCTCCTCTCACCCTTTTTTATTTGTGATATCATTTGTAAGGACACTTGGGATGTTGGCCTATCTGTTATTTAAGACACGGCATCCTTTTTGATGTTTGGGGTTAGGGGTAGGGAACGAACTGGGCCCCCATGAGCTCCACGGACATCGCTGCCATTTGAGCTGTTTGTTTCTGATCTCATGGTTGCTCAGAGATGCACAGGCCATCGCCACTCTTTTTTTTTTAAACCTTAAATTGGAAACTGTGCTTATAGTGCAGGCTTGGGCTCGCCCAACCCCTGGCCCCCCCTTAGCTATTGTCCGTTCTTGGTATTAGGGGGTTACAAGAATGGTGAAGCACTTTTCATTTTTGAAAAGATCTTTTAAATTCTTTCTACCTCAGTCGCTGACAGTTATACTGCAGCTGAACTCCAAAGATGAAGATACAGTTTTCACGCATGAAAGGGAGCGGGAGAAATAAATAAAAAATGTTAAGCTTACACTTTGCAATTTAAAACAGATATCATTATTATCTTTTTTTTTTTTTTTCCTCTCCTGCCGAAGAGGTGAAAACTTGTTTTTTTTTTTTTTTTTTTTATTCCTGCCGTCCCGACTCAAGCGTGTGCTTTGCATTCTTGTTTTTCCAATCCATTATAATATTCTGCCCGGTAATTTGAATGCAGAAGGGTCAGGCATTAATGCTAGGAACAACAAGGGTTGACATCTACACAGTGAAATGTACTCCCCCCACCAAACTACTCCAAGCCCACCTCCTCCTCTTTCCTCTTCAGGAAAAAAATTTAAAAAATAAAAAAAAAGGCTGAAAGTGAGGCGCTTTTCAGCTCTCTGACGCTGCTACAGCCCACATGAACTTTGTGACAGGCCTCTGTCTCTCAGCCACACTTGACTGACTCTTGCTGACACTCAGCTGTCAGACAGCAACCTTTTACCAGGCCCCTAACATGCTCTACAGCTTCACCCAATTAACTTGCTTTCACTTGACATTGCAGCAAAGAGCTTCATAATAGGTGGTCAAGGTGCACAGTGTCTGTCTGCCCTCTGACTGCTCACGCACAGCAAGCAGCTTAACTGCTTTGGCTTCTTGCTTTTGTATGTGTGTGTATTATTTTTTTTCCAGGGTTCTGGATCCTTCCTTGGCACTGTCTGCCCATTTACTAGACTGTGACAGTGAAGGCGCTCCGGAGTGGTGAGGCATGTGAAGTAAAACTTTTGATTCAGTGTCTACAGCCCTGGCGTTACATACATTAAAGCAACGGAAAAAAGAGGAGAGTTAAAAGGCGACAAGATGCGTTAGCGGGCCTCTAACCCTGTCTGGCAATTCCTTATGCGTCAAGCTGCAGTGTAAAAGTCCCAGTATGTTTAGCTGAGCAAATCTACAATCAAATAAAAAAAATACAGGGTGAGTCAAAATTATGTCTCTCTATCAGTGGCGGACCGTCAGGGCCTGCAAGGCCTTCTCTGCTGGCCTAAAAAAATATCTGAATCACAAACTGATGTTAATTATATTTTGTCCATGAATACTTATTAAATAATTCCAAATAGTCTGTCCGCTTCCTTTAATAGCTGGTTGTGCTGCTTCCAGACATGTATTTTCGTATTAAAGCATTTAACCAATCACAATCACAATCGAAGTACTGCACCCTCCACACATCCTTCTGCTGATACCAGCATAGGAGAGACATCCCCACCCATAATTACAACAGCGCAAGTGAGCAGAGAGCTGCGGAGACTTCGTGCCAGAAAAGCAGCGGGTCCAGATGGAGTATCGCCACGACTGCTGAAGGTCTGTGCATCGGAGCTGGGGGGTCCTCTACAGCGCATCTTCAACCTGAGCCTGGAACAGGGGAGAGTCCCGAGGCTTTGGAAAACATCTTGTATCACCCCAGACCCAAAGGTATCACGTCCTAGTGAGCTGAATGACTTTCGGCCTGTTGCTCTGACATCACATGTGATGAAGACCATGGAGAGGCTGCTGCTTCACCACCTTAGGCCACAGGTTCAACACACCCTCGACCCTCTGCAGTTTGCATATCAGGAGAAGGTGGGAGCGGAGGATGCCATCATCTACATGCTACACCGATCCCTCTCTCACTTGGACAGAGGCAGTGGTGCTGTAAGAATTATGTTTCTAGACTTCTCTAGCGCTTTCAACACCATCCAACCTCTGCTTCTTAGGGACAAGCTGACAGAGATGGGATTAGATTCATACCTAGTGGCATGGATCGTGGACTATCTTAAAGACAGACCTCAGTATGTGCGTGTTGGGAACTGCAGGTCTGACATTGTGGTCAGCAACACAGGAGCGCCAGAAGGGACTGTACTTTCTCCGGTCCTGATCAGCCTATATACATCTGACTTCCAATACAACTCGGAGTCCTGCATGTGCAAAAGTTCGCTGACTACACTGCTATCGTGGGCTGCATCAGGAATGGGCTGGAGGAGGAGTATAGGGACCTAATCAATGACTTTGTTAAATGGTGCGACTCAAACCACCTACACCTGAACACCAGCAAAACCAAGGAGCTGGTGGTGGATTTTAGGAGGCCAAGACCCCTCATAGACCCCGTGATCATCAAAGGTGACTGTGTGCAGATGGTGCAGACCTATAAATATCTGGGAGTGCAGCTGGATGATAAATTAGACTGGACTGCCAATACTGATGCTTTGTGTAAGAAAGGACAGAGCCGGCTATACTTCCTTAGAAGGCTGGCGTCCTTCAACATCTGCAATAAGATGCTGCAGATGTTCTATCAGACAGTTGTGGTGAGCGCCCTCTTCTACACAGTGGTGTGCTGGGGAGGCAGCATTAAGAGGAAAGACGCCTCATGCCTGGACAAACTGGTGAGGAAGGCAGGCTCTATTGTTGGCATGGAGCTGGACAGTTTAACATCTGTGGCAGAGCGAAGGGCGCTGAGCAGACTCCTGTCAATCATGAAGAATCCACTGCATCCACTAAACAGTGTCATCTCCAGACAGAAGAGCAGCTTCAGCGACAGACTGCTGTCACCGTCCTGCTCCACTGACAGATTGAGGAGATTGTTCCTCCCCCAAACTATGCGACTCTTCAATTCCACCCGGGGGGGTAAATGTTAACATTTAACATTATACAAAGTTATTGTCTGTTTTTCACCTGCATTATTATCATTCTTTAATTTAATATTATTTATTGTATCAGTATGCTGCTGCTGGAGAATGTGAATTTCCCATTGGGATTAATAAAGTATCTATCTATCTATCTATCTATCTATCTACCTATCTATCTATTTCAGCCATCATTTGTTGCCAGGGAGGGTCAAAGTCAAAGAAAGTCTGCCCGGAGGCCTTCACAATCCATTCTGCAGGCCCTCTAACACAAAATAAATGTTGATTAAACTGTTGCTTCAACCAATCAGATTTTGAGTTGGTTTCACTAGGGCCCTCTAGCAGGCGTACGGCAACATCACCGTATTCAGACCCGTTGATTGGATAGGATTGGTTCTATTCAATAAGGGCGCGCACAAAAAGGCGAGCTTCAAAAGGGCGACCTCAATTGGGCACAGCGAATAAAGGCAAACGCAACTATGTGCAATGCCACGTAGATATTTTATTATTATCTAAATTATCTACGAACGCCTTTATTCGCCACGTCCAATTGGGGTCGCCTTTTTGTGTGCGCCCTTATTGAAGGATACCGATAGGATTAGCTTCGATGGTGATAGAAAGGGACTTCGTGATGGAACTGAAGCGCATGGATAATCTGTATGACAGAGTAATCGAACTGTTTTTGAGGAAAGAGAGGAGGATGGATTTTGTTTACAAATAATCCAAATTTTTGGTGAGTAAAATGTTGCGATTTTCCTAAATAATATTGCAAGTTTATGAGTTATTATTGATGGTTTTTATGTGTGTCACGGCTGTAGCTGCAGTAGAAAGGAACTTGTTCACCCCTGGTTTGTCTATTCAATAAAGGCATTTATCGTGGCTACAGGAGTTATCTATGTGTGATGCAACAGCTCTTTATACTGTATTTCTGCATATTAAGATGGTTTTTATAACCATAAATTAGTTTTTGAGGGGCGGGTTGATTCAGACAGAGCACTACTGAAGGCCTAGGTGTGAAATGCACGGTCCGCCACTGCTCTCTATTATAATAAAAAAATCCTGGGACGAGACGAGACATTTTCAGAGAGATACTTTCATGTCCCGCGAGACGAGACTTTAGTGCCAAGAGATTTAACCACAACCGGAGCCGGAAATAAAAGACAAAGAGTAGATGACAAAGCAGAATGTCGTAAAGACAACAACATTTATTTATATAGCACATTTTCATACAAAAAAGTAGCTCAATGTGCTTCACACAATGAAGAAAAGAAAAATAAAAGACAAAATAAGAAATTAAAATAAGACAACATTAGTTAACATAGAAAAAGAGTAAGGTCCGATGGCCAAAGAGAAAAGAATGAAGAAATCAGCAAGAGGATCAGAGAACCTGACAGCAGCCTTTTTAAAGTGCAGTTCTTTCCCTGCTACTGGAGTAACACAGACAGAAGCCATCAAAACTGATCGACAGCAAGTGGAGAAAGAAATCCAAATTCAATTCTGGAAAAAAATGTTTGGAATGTGGCAAACAATTTACAAACAAAAGTAATCTTAATAAGCATATGAAGATTCACACTGGAGAAAAAACATATTGTTGTCATGAATGTGATAAGCAGTTCTCACAAAATAGCACCCTAAAAGAGTCACATAAGAGAGAAAAAACAAAACTCCAGACGGCTGGAGAAAAAAATAAAATCTGCAGGGGTTCCAGGCCACGAGATCGCCCAGTCCCCTCTGGGCATTCTACCCAACATAAATGAAATAGTCCTCTTTGTATTTAGGGTTCTCACGGAAGGACTTGATGATGGTGGTCATGCAGACTTCTGACAAGAGGTTTAAAAACGTTGGTGTGATACACATGTAGAGCAGGTTAGAGATAATGAAATCAAAAAAATGATAGTAAAGATCGCATTAGCGCAAACAAACAGAAATTATTACTCGGTGAAATAACGGAACAGCGAAAAGAGATCAAATATATTGTGTGGATTTAAACTTTAAGTGGGAGACTTGTAGATCGTTTAATTCGTGTTGCCATCAGGGAAAAGTAGTGTTGCTTCCCAATGAAGAGGCGTATCCGCGAGAATTAAAAGATTTGTTGTTTGGTGAAAGTGAAATCCCGCGAGAGAAAATTTCAAGCCCCGCGAGACGAGACTTTATGCAAAGAGATTTGGAAAAGTCCCGCCCACATCTAAAACATTTACAACCACGCGCACGGTTCAATCATTGTGTGAATGCAATAGTCAGACACAGTTCGTGTAGAGAGAAAGAAATGATATTCACTCACGGGCAGTTATACGTTGCGCTGTCATGATGTAATTCCAAACACGGAATCACAATTCAATGCGATATTGAAGGTAAAGGCGAAAAGAGATCGAATATATGGACATCGGTGATATGACAGAAGTATGTAGATATTGTTTGGCTTTAAACTTTAACTCGGAGACTTGTAGATCGTCTAACTCATGTTGCCATCAGTGAAAAGTAGTGTTTCTTCCTAATGAAGAGGCCTATCCACGAGAATTAAAAGATTTGTTGTTTGGTGAAAGTGAAATCCACATATGGGAGTGGCAGAAACACTAAGTGGCTGGCGTGTAGCTCAGGCCGGGGGGTTGGCGAGCGAAGCAAACAGGGGGCAAAGCCCCCTAGTTAACACTAATGGTACTGCAATGTATATTCTTAAATACAATTTTTGTGGACAATTTATGCCTCTCTTTGCCTTGTTTGGAACGGCATGATTCACCTAAGTGGAGGCCCTGCACATGAAGAAAGAGTATAAAGCCTTGGAACATTGCCCGGCACACCTTTGAAGCCGACGGACGGATGGGAGATACTATCATCCGATCCAGAAAATCCTTCCAACGCAGCGATGAAAATGGCAGACTCTATACATCGGACAACCATTTCTGAAATGGGTTTTTGTCATGAATTCCTCGTCTGTTATGCAGCATAAACTGTCATTAAAGATAGCTCAGTTATTTCTCCTATGTGATTTCTTACCGCCATATCAGTAAGGGAGGGGTATCGCCTTTTTATATTATATCTACATAGTTTCGGGTTATGCAACATGCCGCAATTACAAAAGAACTTATTCCAACAAGGGAGCTAGCGCCCCCTGCTGGATATAGTGTCCAAAAGCACGGTGCATCAAATCAGTCTAATAAGTAATCCAATAACGTGAATGTGGAGGTTAAAAGTCCAAATGAATATTTCCATAAAACGAGGTTAAAACACAAGAGCGCACATTTTGTTTTTAAAACCACGAGCCGTGGTACTACTTTCTAAAACCCGACGTCTCCCTGGCTTACCCTCTTCAGATTCCGTAGCACGCGGTGACGTCCACCAGCAGGCGCAGACAACCCTCTCTCTGATCAAGATCGGGCCCCTGTTGCCAATCCGCCGGCGTGTACAGGGATCCCCAACGAGCTTCACTCACTATTGAATGCCCTGCACAGAATCACCCTTGCCAACCCCCTGCAATAAATTACCCTTCCAAAACAGCACTTAATGTAAGGTTAACGGCATTCCTAAAGCTTTGGGGTAACTGGAAATTACTATTGCTTACTTAAAAGAGAGCCACTACTTTCTTTAAGTCACTGTTATTTCTTAAATGACAAACAACTGTCAAAATATATGATAGTATTCTCCATAACGCTGTCAAAAAAGACGGCTGTCTCGGTAGCATTAAGCAGTCATTGCATGCTGGGATATGTGACAAACTCCTGAATACGATGGCCTGCCATTGCTGTGTTCCAATCATTATGGTGCCCTGAAATGGAGGCGGGACATGTTGAAAAAGTGTTGTGTATGCAAAATGCGTGCTTAGGAAAGGCGCTATATAAATAAAATGCATTGTTACTATTATCGTTAAATCAAAGTCTGCAATGTGCACTTTAATCACGACATCTGAATGGTTGGATTTGTAAGTTTAAACTGTGGAGCTGAGGGGGAAATTGAGGAAAAATGGTCTTCGTCCCAAACATTATTTCCAAATCGACACGCCCAGAATGGCTGGACTCCTCGTCTCTTGGTGAGCCCCCTAGCCTGTCACGCGTGACCGGACCAAATCCCGAGTCCAGCAGTGGCTCTGCTCTGTACTGTTATTTTTTTTCTGAAACATGAAGAAATATGCATTTGAGAACTTCTCTGATTATCAAGAATATAAAAATTTTCCACAGTTATTGCAAAATGTTGGAAGTCCCATGAACTGTGCCTAATAATGACTGCAGTCCAACTTGTTTCATTCATCAGCCGTTTCCTTCCTATATTAAGCCACAGTGGTTTCAGAATTCAGTGGCATGGAAACAATGGCTCATATCCAAAGTGAGTGAATGGCGTCGAGCCTGAGCTGGAAGACGACATCGGCTTTGTTTGCACAGCTGTTATTAAGCCATCTAAATCAGAAGCACATTCAAAAAGGAGAAGTTTGGAGCTTGATGGTCAGATAAACTCAACTAAAGAGCACCGAAGGAGAATGAAAGCTGATAGTTCAACTCATGAACTTGCTTGTTTAACTGCTCTTCTCATAACCACCAAAGCCATCCAGTCCTCAGAAGTGCTACCCTGTCTATCCTTAATCACCACATTCTCCTCACTTGAGAGCATCAGAAATCGGTGGAGTCTCTTCCTATCGTCCTTATATGCCTGCCACTCTTATCCATCCTTGGATCATCTTGCTTTTCTAAAGCCGCTAAGCTGACAGAAGGCAATTCTCCACCCTCAGGTGTCATGAATTTCGGACATGGAAGGTAAACCCTAGCCAAGCTTTCACCACACTCTCCATCGCATATGAGTAAGTATGGTGCCAACGCCACAGAGAGTGGACAATCCTAAATGACAAATCTCACTTTCATCTCCGAGAGCATCTTATGAGAGAATTGGTCTTGCATGTTCCTCCAAGATTTAGAGGATTCACTGATACCTGGCAACCACCCCATACAGTTTTCAGCTGGATCAATTTACATTATATGGACAAATGTGAACTTCTGACCACTCCAAATCCATGGATTCATTAATATGGAGTTGGTCCCCCAGTCTACACTCTTCTTTCTATAAAATCTTTCGAGTATGTCTGTGGGAACGTGTGCCTGTTCAGCCAAAGGAGCATTTGTGAGGTCAGAAACTGATGTTGGGCGAGAAAACCTGGCTGACAATCCGTCTTTCAACTCTTCCCAAACGTACACAATAAATTTGAGGTCGGGGCTCAGACTCCCATTAAAGATGTAAATAAACATGGTGGAGTGAGGAAAAGGATCTGCGCTGGTATCTGGAAAGGTGCCGATTCAAATCACATTACCGCTAGAAGGGATCCTAAGCCGCTGGGCCCTTCAACTGAAGATACTGCTTCCAGGGGTGGCACGGTACAATGGCTGGACCCAACACTCTGACCAAACGATGAAAGATGAACCGTTGTCCCAGTCTGAGGTCAAGAGCGCTCTGGAGCAGGTTTTCATCCAGGATGTCTCTGTACATTGCTGCAGTCATCTTTCCCTTTATCCTGACTAGTCTCCCAGTTCCTTCCGCTGAAAAACATCCCCACAGCATGATGCTGCCACCACCATGCTTCACTGTAGGGATGGTATTGGCCTGGTGATGAGCGGTGCCTGGTTTCCTCCAAACGTGATGCCTGGCATTCACACCAAAGAGTTCAATCTTCGTCTCATCAGACCAGAGAATTTTCTTTCTCATGATCTGAGAGTCCTTCATGTGCCTTTTGGCAAACTCCAGGCGGGCTGCCATGTGCCTTTTACGAAGGAGTGGCTTCCGTCTGGCCACTCTACCATACAGGCCTGATTGGTGGATCGCTGCAGAGATGGTTGTCCTTCTGGAAGGTTCTCCTCTCTCCACAGAGGACCTCTGGAGCTCTGACAGAGTGACCATCGGGTTCTTGGTCACCTCCTTGACTAAGGCCCTTTTCCCCCAATCACTCGGTTTAGATGGCCAGCCAGCTCTAGGAAGAGTCCTGGTGGTTTCGAACTTCTTCCACTTATGGATGATGGAGGCCACTGCGCTCATTGGGACCTTCAAAGCAGCAGAAATTTTTCTGTAACCTTGCCCAGATATGTGCCTTGAGACAATCCTGTCTCGGAGGTCTACAGACAATTCCTTTGACTTCATGCTTGGTTTGTGCTCTGACATGAACTGTCAACTGTGGGACCTTCTATAGACAGGTGTGTGCCTTTCCAAATCATGTCCAATCAGCTGAATTTACCACAGGTGGACTCCAATGAAGCTGCAGAAACATCTCAAGGATGATCAGGGGAAACAGGACGCACCTGAGCTCAATTTTGAGCTTCATGGCAAAGGCTGTGAATACTTATGTACATGTGCTTTCTCAATTTTTTTATTTTTAATAAATTTGCAAAAATCTCAAGTAAACTTTTTTCACGTTGTCATTATGGGGTGTTGTGTGTAGAATTCTGAGGAAAAAAATGAATTTAATCCATTTTGGAATAAGGCTGTAACATAACAAAATGGGGAGAAAGTGATGCGCTGTGAATACTTTCTGGATGCACTGTATAGATAGATAGATAGATAGATAGATAGATAGATAGATAGATAGATAGATAGATAGATAGATAGATAGATAGATAGATAGATAGGGAAGGCACTATATGATAGATAATAATAATAAAATAATAATAATTCATTACATTTATATAGTGCTTTTCTCAGTACTCAAAGCGCTATCCACACAGAGAGGAACCGGGAAGTGAACCCACAATCTTCCACAGTCTCCTTACTGCAAAGCAGCAGCATTACCAATGCTCCACCTGTGAGGACAGACAGACGGCTCAAAAAAGGATAATTCCATGCCTGACCAGGGGGTGTCAGACTGCACAATTCCTTTCTCTTTTTCCTCTGCAGACCGACCACTGGAAATTCGGCCTGGGCTCGATGAGGTCACGTCCGGCTCCGGGGCCCTAACGACATCACTTCCGGTTCTGGCCCAGAACAGATCGAGTGGTGCAGTTGAGTTTCCTCCAAGCTCCCCTGATTTACCATCGCTCCTCTTCTCTTTCCGTCCAACTCCTTCCAGCGAGTGTTGCTTTCCTTCTACCTGACTCTGACTCCACTGGAGGAAGCTGGATGGACGGCTTACTTTTCTGTCAGACCCAGGAGTCTGTCCGGTGCCAGGACATTGCCAGATAGAAGCACTTTCCCGGTCAAGCGGAAGTCCCGAAAAACAGGGACCATGAATCCCCACAGCAACCCCTTGGTAGCACCCAGCAGGGCTGATTCACAGCACTACAACTCCCATCATACCCTGCAGTTGTCCATACGGTTACTGAGGTCTTGGGATGCTGCCATCTACTGGATGGGGGGATAAGTATATTTGCAAAAAGGAGCCTTCCCCTGCTGCTTCTTTTGTTTTGTCCTCCCGTCTGGGTAAAGAGACCCGTGCCCATCCCAGACAGCACACCAGGCCATCCTGCCTGGCACTTACAACAGAATGAAATGGAGCTACGAGGAACCACAAAACCCAGTAAAGAACCATAAAACATCATTAAAAACAGGATTTGTAACAGTGCACTGTCACCATGTAAATGTGCCTAACTCTACACCTCCTCGACCCTTGAGCATGGGAAAGGCGCTATATAAATAGAATGTATTATTATTATTATTATTAATAGCTAATGATGGCCGCCGTTGCATCATCAAGGTGGGTGCTACACATCGGCGGTGGTTGAAGTGGTTCCCCTCTGCCTAAGTGCTGCAAGTAGGGACAATAACACTGTATAAATGTCATTTTTTATTATTATCAATTAAATGAGGATGATTTATACACTCACTGGCCACTTTATTAGGTACACCTTGCTAGTCCCTGGGTTGGACCCCCTTTTGCCTCAGAACTGCTGTAATTCTTTGTGGCTTTCTTTGTTATTATTATTAATAGCTAATGAGTGATGAGAATACAGGCACAATATTGGCCGCCGTTACATCATCCAGGAGGGTTCTACACATCGGTGGTGGTTCAAGTGGCTCCCCTCTGTCCATGTAAGCACTTTCAGCTACCTTTTTTGTCTGAAAATGTGCTATACAAATAAATATTATTATTATTATTATGTAAAGCTCCTTCAGAACTGAGAAGCGTGCTACATAAATGTAATTAATTATTAATTAATTCAGATGTGAAGGAGGTCCCAACCCGCATTAATGGGACAGAGTCTCCTAAGGACAAAGAGTCTGCTCTACCTTTTCTTCTTTAGCTCCTCTGCGAAACGAGACCAGTCCAACCTGTCATTGATGTGGACCCCCCCAAGTACCTGTAGGTGTGGACCACCACTAGTGGCCGGGCATAGAGGTTCGTTCCTGCAGACAACTCTCCAAGTTCTCCGCCTGACCCCTCTCCTCTGGCTTGTCCCCCTTATCACTACATCCCACCTGAGCTTGTCCTGCATCTTTAAATAGTGATGGCTGCTGGGCACACGTGTGCCCGTTGGCCATTCCTGAAGTTAAAAGCCTTCTCCAGATTTCCATCACATGTGGCATTTTGACATTTTTTTGGAATAATAAAGCTAGCCTGTTTTTATGGGCTGTAAAGTTCCTCTTTGATAGCAGTGCTCATATAACTTCGGACATTTTACAAAATAAACTTTTATTAAGTCTGGGACTGTATGCAGGTAATATGATCTTCCGAAGCAATTGAAAAGCTAAGCATTTCTAATTGCCTGCCCTTAATCTGGGCTTCCACACTCAGTAAGAAGACGAACCGCATCCTTAAAAATAAGCCAAGCTGCCATCGTCCTCCAGGCATCAAAGCACCGATAAAACGTTTTTTCCTTAGTAACGATGAAACTGAACCGCTATGCAGTCCCAACATTAGCTTTAAAATGGAAGAAGTCAAAGGGGAGTTAATTCTGAAAACAGCATGGTGTGTGTGTTTTTTTTTAAAGAAGGGATCATCTTGTCTTCTTAATTCCAGCTTAAACCCACAGTTTTTTGTGTGTGTTGGTTTTTATTTATTAAAGTTTCTTTTGCTAGTCGTGCTGAAACAAACTATAAGTAGGCCTAATATTAGTCTCGTACCACACAAATGGAAGAACAGTTCAGTCAACGTGAGTTCATTCTGAAGGCACCACTGCCAACTATAGTACGGAGTTAAAATCCCACTGCTGGTATGTAGAGTTGAGCTCCGAGTGTGGATTTTTATTCTTTTACATGAGACCCCAAACAAAACTCCGGGGAGCAGCATTGCATTCCTGTGCTAAGTTTCAAAAATGTCACTCGGGGGAAACTTCTCTAATAAAATGCAGATGTGGTCACTAAAAATTCCCCAAAGGTAAAAATTTCAAAAATAAAATACAGCCTCTGGTTCTGCCACTGTGCAAACTTGGAAATCTGTGCAAAAATTGATGGAGATTGGCTCAAAAGTGTGGCTTGAATACTGGACAAAGGCACAAATACTTCTTAAAAGTACTTGATTTTCATATCCGCCTTGATAAAACATGTCACATGTACGTGCCAGGGGGACGCCTTCCAGGCTCATCTAACATATGTGGTACCACCATGGGACAACAGAGGGTGCTGTCGCTAACAGTTGTTCCCCACCCCGCTGCTCTTAGGAACCACCCCTTGAGGTTAATTGGGCCACAGAAGCCCCACCCCTTCTGATATAAAAGAGAGATGTCTTCCCAGGAAGGTGCCGTTGCATTTGGACCTGAGGACCTGACTGTCAGGAACGACTCCAGACCTGTAATAGCAGAGAATGCCATTAGAGGGCGACTAAAGGCCACTGTCATTAGCCGTTAAGTTCACTTTTTTGTTTCGTTTTGAATGGAATTAAATGGACTATTTTTGAACTTGCTCTGCCTTCTCACTCACCCTCCTACAAAGGACCAGTATCTGTGTGTTCATTCAATTACTGGAGTTAGGAATTTAGAAACAGACAAAACACGTAGAGGAAGGGTAAAAAAAATAAATAAATAAATAAAAGGGTCTAAAAATAAGAATATTGGTCTTGTCGCCGTATTCTGTTGTCTGATGTAATACTATAGATAGATAGATAGATAGATAGATAGATAGATAGATAGATAGATAGATAGATAGATAGATAGATACTCGGATAACACACTGATGGGTGCCACCATCTTAAATAGGTGCTGCCTTGTACTACCAAAGTTGAAGAAAACTTAGATAGATAGATAGATAGATAGATATGAAAGGCATTATATAGTATAATCGATATTTAAATATGAGAGGCCCTATATAATAGATAGATACTATATAATCAATAGATAGATATGAAAGGCACTACAGAATTGATATTTAAATATGAAAGGCACTATATAATAGATACATAGAGAAGTATAAAAGGTACAGCATAATAGATAGACAGACAGACAGACAGACAGACAGACAGCTATTATGTATGGTTTTATAAATCTGATTTTTTTGGTGTATATGCCATTTTTGCCTTTTCATGCATAAGCACCATTGACTCTGAGGCAAGTTTTATACACGAAGCCCCGGGTATCCGCAGCAGGTTTCATGCCTCCCACCTCCTATTTTGAGTGTCCCAGTAATTCCTGGCCATAGCCTGCTAGCCTGTGTTTAACTCACTGGTGTCCTTGTAACCTTTATATTTTATTTTTGCGCACCTATGGTTGGGTTGATGGAGCACCCAATTTATGATAATTGACCCCACTGTGTTCACTGCGACATTCAAGTCCTCGTCTACTGTGTCACACCCTTTTTCCTACCTTGTACATTTGTAATTTTTGATCTTGAACTTCTTTGAGGGGCTCTTTCATGTGAATTTTCTCAGCCTCATCACAATCTCAATGATCCCATAATCGGGGGTTTGCGTTGGGAGACCTTAGGCAGCCTTTACTTGAATGAGTCAATAGTGGAGGCCAGTTGTCCATCTACTGAATGCTGACTTGAAGGGAGTGAATGCTTTTCTGACCACTTATTTGGTGTTTTATGATCCATTTTCCTGCTGACATTACAGAATCTTTATCTACTGGTCAGTGTCTAAAAAATCAAATTAAATCCACTAGAATTCAATATTGTATAGCAATAAAAAGTGAAAACGTCCAAGGGGATGAACACTTTCTTGTTTGTGTAAGAGCTCTAAAATGGCAACGACCCACCTACCCTGGCTGCAAAACAGACAACAACTCCAGGCAGGACCCCAGCCCCTCAGAGATGACACTCATTTGAACTGGTCACCAGTTAACCTAACAGGGACACAGGAAATCAGAGCACTCGAAAAATGAGTCATGAAGACAAGAAGAGAGAAGCTCATTAAATACAAGGTGGCAAGACCAGCACTTTACCAAAACGGCCATACTGACCGGCTACACAACACGTGACAATACTAAGACCACTACTGGACATGTTAGCATGAGACTCTCCAGCATTTCTACCCCAGAAGTACAGTCAGGTTATAATGAAAAACAATATTCCTCATCTGTCAAACTTAAAAGTGAGTCCTAAAACTGACTCAAGTGTTTGTGCTTTGGCTAAAAACGCAAAACAATGAGGAGGCCTGACAAATTACACAAGCGTGTCAAGTTTAAGACAACCAAAGCATTACGGAAAAAAAATAAATAAACTGAATCACATTTGGGTCAGCATCCAATAATAATTCTGTAAAGTCAATCAAGCCAATAAAGGCTTCCATTGTTATATCTTTATGTTTAATGACGGATCTGTAAAGAGTTAACGGCTCTGGAGTCTCCGAGTTTTCAGCTGCGGTGACGGAGATTTATGAGCGGTTTCAACAGACTCCACCGGCCACAGCCTTCAGCTGATGAATTGTTGTCTCATTTCGTTAAGCAGTCTGTGTGACCCGACGGGAACAGCATGTCACCAGTGCAGGGCTGGCACCGAGCCCTCGCCGCTCTTCCAAGTTTGCAAATGACCATCTTAATTTAATTTACAAAGAAAAAAAAAAGAAAAAAGAAAATCATCGGGCGCAATACCAACAGCACAAAATCAGGGATTGGCTCACCCTGGAGACCAAAAAGTCCAAAAACAAACAAAGGGTGGGAAGCTGGCTCAGTGCTAGTAAAAAGAGAGACCATCTTAATTTATCCCTAAGGTAAGCAGTTCGAGAAAAGTCACAAAGGGGGTTTACTCTGACATTAGGAAAAGAATTTCCGTGTGTGTTTAATCTCAGCCTGCGCAGCTCAAATTTTAGAGCAACCATTAAATTGTTGTTGACAAGTTCCAGAGGGAAGAGCAACATCTGCATCCAAAAAACACACTCAGACAGTGAAGTTCATGTCTTCACACGTGTGGAACACAGTCAGGTCTGATGACCTGCTGGCTGCTATGTTACAATCCACATGTGCGTCTGAAAAGAAGTGGGCGTGTGATCAGAGAGGAAGACGTGAAAGGCACTATATGACAGAATCCTAGAGAGAGAATGGCAGACAGTACATGACAGACAGACAGATATGAAAGGCACTATATAAGATAGATAGATAGATAGATAGATAGATAGATAGATAAGGCACTATATAATAGATAGATAGAGTGCAATATCACAGATAGAGATTTATAAGTCACTATATAGGAATGATAAATATTCACATAGAGAAATAAGGTTCTCAATATAAGGTAGATAAACGATATGATGGAGAGAGGAAGGTTGATATATTGTGCGTGCAAGAGACTAAGTGGAAGGGGAGTAAGGCCAGGTGGATCAGAGGTGGATTCAAATTGTTCTATCATGGTGTGGATAGGAGGAGAAATGGAGTAGGAGTTATTCTGAAGGAACAGCATGTCGAGAGTGTTCTGGAGGTGAAAAGAGTGTCAGACAGAGTGATGATTATGAAGCTGGAAATTGGAGGTGTGATGATGAATGCTGTTAGTGCATATGCCCCGCAAGTTGGGTGTGCGATGGATGAGAAAGAAGACTTTTGGAGTGAGTTGGATGAAGTGATGAACAGTGTACCCAAGGGACAGAAAGTGGTAATTGGAGCGGATTTCAATGGACATGTTGGTGAAGGGAACAGTGGAGACGAGGAAGTGATGGATAGGTATGGTGTCAAGGAGAGGAATGAAGAAGGTCAGAGGATAGTGGATTTTGCCAAAAGGCTGTGGTGAATACGTATTTAAAGAAGAGGGAGGAACATAGGGTTACGTACAAGAGTGGAGGAAGATGCACACAGGTAGATTACATCCTATGCAGAAGAGTTGATCTGAAGGAGATTGAAGACTGCAAAGTGGTGGCAGGGGAAAGTGTAGTTAAGCAGCATAGGATGGTGGTCTGTAGGATGACGTTGGGGATCAAGAAGAGGAAGAGAGTGAGGGCAGAGCCAAGGATCAATGGTGGAAGTTGAAAAAGGAAGACTGTAAGGTTGAGTTTAGGGAGGAGGTGAGACAGGCGCTGGGTGGCAGTGAAGAATTAACAGACAGCTGGGAAACTACAGCAGATGTAGTAAGAGTGACAGCAAGAAGGGTGCTTGGCGTGACATCTGGACAGAGGAAGGAGGAAAAGGAAACCTGGTGGTGGAATGAGGAAATACAGGAGAGTATACAGAGGAAGAGGATGGCAAAGAAGAAGTGGGATAGTCAGAGAGATGCAGAAAGTAGACAAGAGTACAAGGAGATAAGTTGCAAGGTGAAGAGAGAGGTGGCGAAGGCTAAAGAAAAGGCATATGATGAGTTGTATGAGAGGTTGGACACTAAGGAGGGAGAAAAGGACCAGTGGGCTACAGAGAGGGGCCGAGCTGGGAAAGATGTGCAGCAGGTTAGGGTGATAAAGGAAAAAGATGGAAACGTACTCACAAGTGAGGAGAGTGTGTTGAGGAGATGGAAAGAGTACTTTGAGAGGCTGATGAATGAAGAGAATGAAAGAGAGAAGAGGTTAGATGATGTGGAGGTAGTGAATCAGGAAGTGCAATGGATTAGCAAGGAGGAAGTAAGGACAGCGATGAAGAGGATGAAGAATGGAAAGGCCGTTGGTCCAGATAACATACCTGTGGAAGCATGGAGGTGTTTAGGAGAGATGGCAGTGGAGTTTGTAACCAGATTGTTTAATGGAATCTTGGAAAGTGAGAGGATGCCTGAGGAGAGGAGAAGAAGTGGACTGGTGCCGATATTTAAGAATAAGGGGGATGTGCAGAGCTGTAGTAACTACAGGGGGATAAAATAGATGAGCCACAGCATGAAGGTATGGGAAAGAGTAGTGGAAACTAGGTTAAGAAGTGAGGTGATGATTAGTGAGCAGCAGTGTGGTTTCATGCCAAGAAAGAGCACCACAGATGTGATGTTTGCTCTGAGGATGTTGATGGAGAAGTTTAGAGAAGGCCAGAAGGAGTTGCATTGTGTTTTTGTGGACCTGGAGAAGGCATATGACAGGGTGAGGAGAGAGGAGTTGTGGTATTGTATGAGGAAGTAGGGAGTGGCAGAGAAGTATGTAAGAGTGGTACAGGATATGTATGAGGGAAGTGTGACAGTGGTGAGGTCTGCGGTAGGAGTGATGGAAGTGGGATTACATCAGGGATCGGCTCTGAGCCCTTTCTTATTTGCAGTGGTGATGGACAGGTTGACAGACGAGATTAGACAGGAGTCCCCGTGGACTATGATGTTTGCTGATGACATTGTGATCTGTAGTGATAGTAGGGAGCAGGTTGAGGAGACCCTGGAGAGGTGGAGATATGAGAGGAGTGGAGAGGAATGAAGGTCAGTAGGAACAAAACAGAATACATGTGTGTGAATGAGAGGGAGGTCAGTGGAATGGTGAGGATGAGGGGAGTAGAGTTGGTGAAGGTGGATGAGTTTAAATACTTGGGATCAACAGTACAGAGTAACAGGGATTGTGGAAGAGAAGTAAAAAAGAGAGTGCAGGCAGGGTGGAATGGGTGGAGAAGAGTGTCAGGAGTGATTTGTGACAGACGGGTATCAGCAAGAGTGAAAGGGAAGGTCTACAGGACGGTAGTGAGACCAGCTGTATTATATAGGCTGGAGACGGTGGCACTGACCAGAAAGCAGGAGACAGCGCTGGAGGTGGCAGAGTTAAAGATGCTAAGATTTGCATTGGGTGTGACGAGGATGGACAGGATTAGAAATGAGGACATTAGAGGGTCAGCTCACATTGGACGGTTGGGAGACAAAGTCAGAGAGGCGAGATTGTGTTGGTTTGGACATGTGCAGAGGAGAGATGCTGAGTATACTGGGAGAAGGATGCTAAGAGAAGGTTTATTGATGTGGTGAGAGAGGACATGCAGGTGATGGGTGTAACAGAACAAGATGCAGAGGACAGGAAGATCTGGAAGATGATGATCTGCTGTGGCAACCCCTAACGGGAGCAGTCAAAAGAAGAAGAACAGATATGCAGATCAATATATTGAGAATTTAGATTATGAACCAATGTGTCTTATATGTGCCAAATATATGACAGATATTAAAGGAACTGTACAACAGATAGATAGATACATAGATAGATATGAAAGGCACTATATAACAGACAGACAGATAGAAAAGGCACTATACAATAGACAGATGGCTGATTTGCCCACTCCTGGTGTTTCTGCCGTCTTTCTGATGAGTTTGTTTCGCTTTCTCTACCTAATGATGGCCTGTTTTTACTTGCATGGTCAGCTCTTAGGACCTCAAATTGAGAGTTCACAGTGACAGCTGACAAATGCAAATTCTGCATTTGGAATCAATTGCAGACCTTCTACCTGCATAATAGTTAATGAGATAATGAGGGACCTGCGCACACCTGGCTATGGAGTAGCTGGTCTGTCAAAGGTCCAAATACTTTTGAACCCCTGGAAATTGGGGGGCTATGCAGAAAAATTGTCGCCATACATAAATGGCTCATACAATATTTTTGGTAAATCCCTTAAATTAAAGCTGAAAGTCACACTCGAATCAAACAATGATTGCTTCTTTTCAAATTCATTGTGGTGTTGTAAAGAGCCAAAATTATGAAAATTGTGTCACTGTACAAATACTTATGGACCAAACTGTAGATAGATAAAGGGCACTATATAACAGGCAGGCAGAGCAGGCAGGTAGGTGGGTAGGTAGATAGATAGATACAGTCTGGTCAATAAATATTTGGACAGTTGCATTTGGGAAACATGTTATTCAAAATCGAAATCAAAGGGTTAAAATCCAAATAGAAATGGTACGGAACAAGGACATCCAACAAACCCATGAGCCCATTCACTTGTGTAACGTGGGGTTGTGGCCAAACCTGATCCAAAGCAAATTAGAAACCGGCAGGTCACAAATGACCTCAATCTGGACGCCACCCCATCCACACTCAGCCATTTTCAAGGCACTTCAAGTTACGTCCCCAAGAATAAGACATGGTTCTGAAAATATAGGGTGTCATTCAGAAATCTTTTGAATCGCATTGGATCTTTGTATGATTAGTCATTTTTATTATTTGAGGGATTATCAGGTATGGAGGTACGTACTGAATCAGTTATATTCTGTTCCTTAGGGTTAGGGTTAGGGATATGGCAGGGTTTGGCAGCCATTTTGTTAAGGTCTCCCTGATAAAGAAGGGAATAGGGTCACCCAAGGACCCAAACACAACAAAACACACCATACTTGAGGTATTTTTATTATTTGGGGGGATTATCAGGTATGGAGGTACCTACTGAATCAGTTATATTCTGTTCCTTAGGGTTAGGCGTAGGGTTAGGCAGCCATTTTGTTATGGTCTCCCTAATAAAGAAGGGAATGGGGTCACCCAAGGACCCTAACACAACAAAACACCATACTTGAGGTATTTTTTTATTTTTATTATTTGGGAGATTGTCAGGTATGGAAGACAACAGTGGTGGATGATCGCAGAATCATTTCCATGGTGAAGAGAAACCCCTTCACAACAGCCAACCAAGTGAACAACACTCTCCAGGGGGTCGGCGTATCGATATCCAAGTCTACCATAAAGAGAAGACTGCATGAAAGTAAATACAGAGGGTGCACTGCAAGGTGCAAGCCACTGATAAGCCTCAAGAATAGAAAGGCTAGATTGGACTTTGCTAAAGAACATCTAAAAAAGCCAGCACAATTCTGGAAAAACATTCTTTGGACAGATGAAACCAAGATCAACCTCTACCAGAATGATGGCAAGAAAAAAGTATGGAGAAGGCGTGGAACAGCTCATTATCCAAAGCACACCACATCATCTGTAAAACACGGTGGAGGCAGTGTGATGGCTTGGGCGTGCATGGCTGCCAGTGGCACTGGGACACTAGTGTTTATTGATGATGTGACACAGGACAGATGCAGCCAAATGAATTCTGAGGTGTTCAGAGACATACTGTCTGCTCAAATCCAGCTAAATACAGCAGTCAAACTGATTGGGTGGCGTTTCATGATACAGATGGACAATGACCCAAAACATACAGCCAAAGCAACCCAGGAGTTTATTAAAGCAAAGAAGTGGAAAATTCTTGAATGGCCAAGTCAGTCACCTGATCTTACTTAACCCAACTGAGCAGGCATTTCACTTGTTGAAGACTAAACTTCAGACAGAAAGGCCCACAAACAAACAGCAACTGAAAGCCGCTGCAGTAAAGGCCTGGCAGAGCATTAAAAAGGAGGAAACCCAACATCTGGTGATGTCCAGGAGTTCAAGACTTCAGGCTGTCGTTGCCAGCAAAGGGTTTTCAACCAAGTATTAGAAATGAACATTTGATTTCCAGTTATTTAATTTGTCCAATTACTTTTGAGCCCCTGAAATGAAGGGATTGTGTTCAAAAAATGCTTTAGTTGCCTCACATTTTTATGCAATCGTTTTGTTCACCCCACTGAATTAAAGCTGAAAGTCTGCACTTCAACTGCATCGGAGTTTCATTTAAAATTCATTGTGGTAATGTACAGAACCAAAATGAGAAAAAAGTTCTCTCTGTCCAAATATTTATGGACCTAACTGTAGATAGGAAAGGCATAATATAATAGAAAGAGAGATAGATAGATAGATAGATAGTCCTCTCATGTTGATTGATGGAAACCAGAGATTCCAAAGGGTAGAAACTAGTCGAGGTCTCTTATGAAGCCATGAAACCCACCTGATGAATCGCAAAAACCTGTGACACCAAATGTCCTTATGGTGCCCTGAAATTAGGAGGGGGGGGCTGGGGGGGGCAAATAGAAAAAGTGTTATGTGACCAAAGTGTCTGCCAATCCCCTTAGATGAAAGTCTGTAATGTCCACCTGAATCACAACATCTGAATTGTTTGATTTGCAGTTTTAAACTGTGGAGAGGAGAGAGATAAATGAAGGAAACAAATGTGTCTTTGTCCCAATCATGGATGGCACTGAATATTCACATTAGGGATTGTGATTGGAATTGAAATTTTACCAAATGCCCAATTCCTTTTTCGTGGCCCTACCACCAAACTCACAGAGCCTATTCGAGGCAGAGGCACTGCACTGCGTGTCACATTTTAAACAGTTACATATTCACAAACAACAAAAAAAAGAGAAACAAAAAAAATGTTTTCTAGTATTCTGGGAGTCTCGCTTTGAAGCAATGCTTTCAGTCCCCTGCCTTATGCAACACAAATGGCTTACAGAAGATCTGATTACAGAAACTAAAAAGGAATAAATAAAAGCCCTGGCTGACCTTGGCCCACTGCATTGCTGTTGCACAGTTTTGGACGTGGGATGCCACATCGGGGAATTAAGCATCGGTAGGGAAAAAAATAAATAAATAAATAAAGTTTCTCGTCTTCCTCCTACTAACATGTTGTTCATCTTCAAGAAAAGGCTGGACGAGATCAATGTGTTAGTTGCACGCAAACATCCTTGATGAATGATGAGGCTGAAAGGCTCCTTCTCTCTCTTGGCTTTCTATTTTTTTTTTTTATTTTCCGTTGTGCTTTTTCGTCCATTTTTTTTTTTTTACCCCTCATGGTTTTCAGAGTCCATTTCTCTGTGAAGTTTGTTTGTTTTGAAGAGGAAGAGTTTATTAAGAAACTTTTATCAAAAAACTAAGAAATTGGGTTCAAGAGGAAAACACTGCAATCTGGACAAGGCGGTGTGTGGCAAAGACCACCTGCACTCCATCCTGAATTAAAGCACTACGGCAATTATGATATACACTCACCAGCCACTTTATTAGGTACGCCTTGCTAGTCCCGGGTTGGACCCTCTTTATGGCTTCAGAACTGCTGTTAATTCTTCCATGGCATAGATTCAATAAGGTGCCAGAAACATTCCTTCAGGGATTTTGGTCCATACTGACATGATAGCGTCACGCAGTTGCTACAGATTTGGTCGGCTGCACATCCATGATGCATATCTCCCGTTCTACCACATCCTAAAGGTGCTCTATGGCAGGCATGTCAAACACGCGGCCTGCAACAGAAATCTGTGCAGCCCGCATGACAGATCCTAGTTAGCACTTAACTTGTACAAAATGATTACTATCGTTTGTGATTGAATCATTCTGCATCTTCGGTGTTACTTATTGACTTTTCTTACTTCTGACAAAAGCACGTTTTCCCATGGCATTACGGTACTGGAAACGTCATCTGCTAGTATAGCCACAAGCCTTGACCAAAGTTAATGAGCCGCAGCGTCACAACTGAAGTGCTAGGCTGCAGCAGGGGTGGCATTAGACATGTGCTAACTGTGCACCTGCACAGGGCTACCAAATCCCAGGGGCCGCCACGCCAACATATATTGAATATAAAACAGAAAGAGAAAATAACGACACAGCTGACGGCAATGTGGCCGAAAAACATTATGTTTCTTGTTAATTAGTACGCTGTATTTACAAATGTCGCTAGAGTCGGAGCAGTAAGCTATATGTAGTATTATAATGTTTTGCCGTAATGAGAATATCATGGGCCACCACTTGGTTTTCAAGTTACGGACACACGTATATAGAAGCGTGTCATGAGCACGAGGCGGCTATGCTGTGTCCGCAACAGATATGGCCATCCGCCGTGCATAAGATACCGTATTGACATTGCCTGGCGAAGGGGCCACCGATTCTTTCTCTGCCCAGGGCCGCCACGAGCCTAGAGCCGCCCCTGCTAAGGCTACACTACTGACTGGGCTGCTGAGACTGGCCACTGGGCAGAACTGACCATCACGAGTAGTAATAGCCCGCATATTTTCACATTTTTTTGCTCTAGTTTCATGTAATTTTGCGCTAGTATTGTAACGAACAGTTAGTGCAGACTACAGCTGAAGATCTGAAGTGGACGCGAGAAGTTGGTGAGTTGTTTATTAACATATTTTTGTGATTTTGAGTTTGTAAAATTAGTGTAGGTCAGGGGGCTTTTTGCATATCAGCTTATTTTACAATATAAACTTTGAAGTAAACTTAGTAAAGTAAAATTTGATTTTTGGAGCATTTCTTTTCCAACTTGAATTACTGAGCAATGAATTTAGTTAGCGTTTTCGTGATTTCAGTTCACACAAACAGGGCATTGCGCTGTTCTCTTACAACGTTGAGAATGCGCCTAAGAATATCCAAATGGAATTGGTTGAAGTGCAGTCAGATTCTATTCTGAAGGCAAAATACAACAAAGTTGGTGTGCCAGGCTTGTATGCTTACCTGCCACCCTCGTATGTGCAGATCCATAAGTTGGCATCGAGAGTACTGTCTATGTTCGGAAGCACTTACCTTTGTGAGTAATTGTTTTCGTTAATGAAAGCTACCAAAACCCCACATCGCTCAAGACTTACCGTCGAGCACCTTTCATCTGTCATAAAAGTTGCAGCTGCACAAGATTTCAAGCCTGATATTGACGAACTGGTTACTAACAAGAGATGCCAAGTGTCGGGACAAAAGAAATAAATCTCACACTGTAAGGCTCCTATATAAGCAATGAATATAATGAATATCAATCATCAAGACACTATATAAAAGCGGTCGGGATTTACCTTCCGTCCCGTGAATGCAAAGCGTAGCGGTATTCCACTTATCACAGACTTACCACTTGCGGTACGAAGCGAGGTGATGTGAACAGACTTCTGGTGCTCCCATCGTTCCCTTGCTTTTGTGCGCGATGCGCTGGAAAAATAGACAAATTATGTCTCTGGAAATAACTAATGTTGATGGAGTACAAATGCCTCACCGTGTAGTAAATATCAGGGGAGATGGTGCTTGCTTATTCTCATCTATAGCTTATTTAGTGCATGAAACTCCGTCTTTAGCGGTACAGATTCGGGCTGACATTGTACGACATGTTTTAAGTAATTGGTCAAGGTTTCAGCCATTTCCAATGATGCCGTCAGGAATCTCTTATACAACTGAGCTTCAGTATCTCACTGAAATGTCAAAGTCTCAAACTTATGGTACCATTTCTGAGCTAATGGCAGTGGGAGAGTTGTTCCCCAATGAGTTTCAAGTACATTATTATGGAGTCCTACACTCCAAGTTTGGACAGGCACTCGAGGGGATTAAAAAAAAACGTAGGTTTTCGGGAGATGTTATGAATGGGCACTTTGATGTTCTCATTCCCTACATTTACATGCCTGATGTACACATGGAGCGCACACAAAGTGAGGATAAAAGTCGGTCGCCTTAAAAGGCGGGTGAGCCTAGTAATATAATAAGGACCTAGCTAAGAGGTTAAGACTCTAATTCTACACTGTTGTATGGAGACTGCATGGAAATAAATTGCTTTTCTTTAAACTTTAAGTGTTACATTTTTTAAAGTTTTCAGTATTGGAGAGAAAGCTACAGTAACTTTGTATAATAGTATAATAGTATTTGTTACAGTACGGCCCGCTGACGCACGTATGGCAGTCGAAGTGGCCCACCAGTGGTAGTGAGTTTGACATGCCTGCTCTATGGGTTTGAAATCTGTGGCCTCATGCACCAAAATGTTGTCTAAGCCTGTTTCCACGCTCACTTAGGGATGTACAGAAACTAAACTTGCTGTAAAAGCCATCCACATATTCACAGCAGCCTCAGACCATGCATATGCACGTTTCTGCTCAGCTTTGCAAACAGGACGCACCCAGCGTCAAAGCACTGCTATGGTTTCTATGTTTCGACTTTAATCTGGACAGACCTTATTTTTCAGATGGTGGCCTACGACTCACCTTTTCATGTCGCCTTTGATGTACATCCACTTCTTTTTCATTTCAGGCACCATGCGACTTCCTGAACTTGAACTTTTTAGTGCCTCTGCCACTCCCATCAATTTCCTGTGGTTGCTTATACCACTGCTTAAGCTACCAAATAGTACGTTATTCCTTGCCAACACTTCACTGAGACAGGACCTCCATTTCACATTCGGTGAAATTCTTCTTTTTAACACGTGCTTGTGTCATTGTCTTTTAACACAACACTGAACAGAAGGGGCTATCTATATTGATTTGCATATTCATAAGGGCATAATTCTGGGAGGAGTCGGGTGGGACTGTAGGCTTGTGCATGTGCATTACAATTCACATTGACTGGGATTTATAAAGGGAAAGTGTGTGGAACTTTGCTGATGAAGCTTTATGCATCTGAGTTTTTTTCGTGCGTTTCTAGTTTTGTCCGTGCGTCATGTTTTAGTATGAATTCTATGAAAATAATTATACATGAGCTCCCTGATGACTGTGGAGACCATTCATGTCCAGCGAACTCATTGTCATGTTCAAGAAACCAGTCTGTATGCTGCAATACGGTGTATGGATATTATGACAATAAAGCCACTTGATTTGACCTGAAGGCCATCTTTTGTGCAGCTCCTAGCAATTTAGGACAGCTCATGAACTCTCCTACATCCTGGTGAAGTTTAGAAGTAGTTTACTAAATTAGCAAAACTGATCAAAGGCTTTTATTCCTATTCGTATAGGCTATGTCACTAAACAACTTTTCCAGTCATAAACTTCATTTACATAATCTTAGCAAGTTGGCTGAGCATGTGCCCATGAAGTCAGTCGTCTAATGTGACATGCCAAACAAACGAGACCAACTGGTCTGCGAATGGCTAAGATAAAGTCAAACAGGACTGGTCTTCTCTTTGGTCCGCGGGGTGGGCTTGTTGTGCGGGAGACTTGAGAACCAATGAGCATTCAGCTGGAAGTACAGGGTGTCCCACTCGGGAGTACAACTTTAAAAATGCTAATTACTCGCGAACGCGTGAACGTAAAGGCGAGCTGTAAGAACTGAACATACCTGTATTTAGTGGAAAACAAGTCCACATTACAAAAGGTGCTGAAAATGTCCTCCCCCAACGTCCGCGCACAAGGAAACTTGACGCTCCATATTTGAGAATGTCCTCTGCAACATGTCACTGTCGATGGAAACAATTTCACGCTCAATGTTTGCTTTCAGTTGTTCGATGGTCCTGGGTTTGCTTGCATAAACCTTGCCCTTTAAATATCCCCATAGAAAAAAATCTGGGGGAGTTAAATCGGGCGATCGAGGTGACCACAAACCTTTAGAGATCACCCTGTCTTCAAAAAACGATCGGATCTCTTCCATACTGGCATGAGAGGTATGGCACGTTGTCCCGTAGCGGCGCCCGCTATAGTGCCCGCCTCTTTATGACACAGAATCAATTCTTCATTAAATAAGGAATATTTTGAACCTTGTTGCATGATGATACATGCACGCGTTGCAGAGTAATTCGCATTTTTAAAGTTGTACTCCCGAGTGGGACACCCTATATAATGTAAAGAATGTAGTGGTGAGGAATAAGGAATACGCGTGTTTTGAACCTCACAAATAGATAAACAGGAGACATCAGACAGACAAGCTTCTAAAGGTACTAAAACAGAAAGGAAAAAAAAAAAATAAAAAAGGGGAGGAGTCTGCGGCTGAACGCACCACAGCTATTAACCCTTCACGCATTGCGCCGGCTCCATCAAGCAACACAGGGGCTGTGGCCCTCACAACGAGAAGAGATGCTCGTCTGTCTGATGTCTCATTTTTTGATACTAAAACAGAGTATGAAAAAAAGAAATAAAGGTTAGTGATTGCTGCTAAACTCGATGCAACTGTTAACCCTTTGTACGATCGGCTCCCTCAGGCAACAAATAATTAGCTGACAGAAAAAAGGACGAGCACAACTGCACCGGAAGTCCGGCACTCACTCGGTAAATGTGAGATGGGCCTGCGATTTTCAGTTGTCCAACTCGACATGGCGCAGTGATGAGATCAGCAACTGCGATTGGTACATCTGAAATATCCCACAACAAAAAGTCATATAATGTGACATCAGCTTAAATGTAGAAGCACATTTGCAAGGTTTTTGAGCCAGTTAGGACTATCTTTCTACTCTGGGACGCTTGATAAATACAGGGTCAGGGTAAGACTTTATACAGTACACCCCCAAAATTCGCAGGGGGTTACATTCCTAGAGCAACTGCAAATTGTGAAAAACCGAGAATTTTGGGTGTGGTTAAAAAAAATGCCTATTTTCATAGTTTAAACCCTAAATATGCTCCCAAAACAATTTAACTTAATTTCAAACTCAGCTTAATACATTACCTAAAAATAAAGAGTGTAAAGGTAAGCCTGTATACTGTACTGCTATGTCTCCCGCAGTGCTAGAATGTAAAATACCGATGTTCCCACTATATGTACTGTAATTCATGCAAGCGTGTTTTCATTGCCAGAAGCCTTAGACGGTGCAGCTCGTTTCGGCGGCATCTTGGGGCTTTAACCATTAAACTGCCACATACTTGGGGGTTAATGCATCCCTGGACGCCATATACTTTTTTGCTGCACTGTAAGTAAACGTCACAATTAACAAAGAAAAAGTGAAATTTTTATGGAACACATTTTTTTTCATGCAAAGAGCATCACAATTACTGCAACACTGATTGTTTTACATACTGCTAATGAACTGTAACAACTATTTAAAGAACTACTGGAACAATATGTACAAGGTGCAACTGACGCCATGGATGTAAATCACTGAGCCAACTGCACTTAAACTGGCTGCAAGCACGCACACAGAGGTAAGCGCTGACGCTGGCAGGCTAGTCTTAGTGCAGCTTGGGTCACAGAATTGCACACAAACACAGGAGATTGTAGAGACAGGAACTTCATTCAAACACTTCAAACAAACATGTCTCTTTCAGAAGTAAAAGGTGCTCAGCATGCAGTTAGTTAACGATTAAACAATAGACAAACATCATAGGGGAGCACAACTGTCTGGGGGAGGAGAGAGAAACAAAGCAATCAGCCGAAAAGGACAGGTGATGTTCAGGCTTTTAAGTAAGCGTAGCATTGCGTGAGAAGCTGCAATCAAGAAGATGGGGATTTATTTATTTTTATGGTGGAGCTTCCAGCCTTGACCTGACGCGCGCACTCACAAACAGAGACAAAAACAAAGCAAACCGGTAATCAAACAACAAATAAAGAATGTAATGAAAACAAATGAAATAAGAAAACAATGATACCACCCCTGTTCCCCTTACGGCGATTACACATTAAATACAACAAAGCACAAACAAAACACACACAGTTAATCATGAAAAAGTTCATGAAAAACGGCAACGGATGAAATGTAATGATGAAAATAGATAGTCCAGAGATCCGCATGTTGAATGGGAATGTACAGATAGTCCTACCAGTAGTTCCTGAAATGGTGAAGACGGGTGGACGGGTTCAGGAGCGCTCCTTTCTTTGTGGGATGGCCATGAATCCACTTACAGTCCTCATGTACACAGGCAGACATTACCAGACGCACGAAATGATCCAGGACAAAATGAATAAGTACAGGTAACCCAACAGAAAGGCAGACAGACAGGAACTTGAAACACAAAATGACAAAAACTTTTTGCTTTTGGTCACTGGCCCCCTTTTTAAAAGCCGCGCTGACATCCTTTGACCTCAACAGCCCCAACACCCTTAGCAGAAGACCAATCAGAGCTACTGCAGGGACTGCTGGGAGTTGCAGTTTCAAATTCTATTGGCTACTTTCACCATCCCAAGTCGCGGTTTTCTCTACAGCTGAGTACTGTTATCTCTACAGTACAGTATTGCCACGAAAAAAGCCATAAAAACTGTGGAGGATATTTGCGGTTTCCACTAACAATTATTAGACAGGTTATGAGGAAAAATCCGCGAACGACCGAGGCCATGAACTCTGAACTGCGACTTTGCGGGGGTCTACTGTAATGAGTTCCATTAATAAGTCATTCACAAATCTATATATACTGCATAAAAGTCAATGTATGTGTGTGTATGTATGTATGTATGTTCCAGCATCACTTCCGAACGGCTACAGCAATTTTCATGAAAATTGGTACACATGTTTCTCATACTGTAGGGTGAAATCAACCCTAGCTCGCCCCCTTCTGGGTAGGGTGGTGGGTGATCTTGTGGTCTTGTATGCATGTTATCATCCAACTGACACTCGGAACGACCACCAGAGGGCGAACTGGAGGTGACTGCCAGCATTCTTTATGTTTGAGCAGCACTGCGCCCCTGTTGCTTTTGACATTAAATAGAGTTGGCTGGTTCAGAGCGTCAACTGGAGGATAACATACATACAAGACCACAAGACAAGCACATTAAAGAGTCTTCATTGTTTGTTAATTTATTTTTAAAGTTGTGTTTTTTTAAATAAAAAAAACACTTTATTTTCCACCCGGGCAATGCTGGGTATTTCAGCTAGTGTTACATAATGTTTAGCTGTGCGCATAGGACAGTTTAACGGCTCTGATAATTGTAATCTTCCCCTGGAAAGCCAAGGGGTGCTGTCAACGAATGCCTTTTCTCTTCTGCTCTCTGGCATACTGGACGATTGACATCCATGACACCTCTGACATCACTTCCGGTTTCCGCCCACCTGGACCTGCCTCTTCCTTCCAGGAATCTTCATTACCAGAAGCAACGCCATCTTAGTCAGTCTTTCTAGAGACTCGTATCGTCACAACGTTTCTCATCTTTCTTCAACGTGCTTTACCACGCATTTTATTTTTGTGGCGTCCCAAAGATTTAATATCCCCCCCTTGTCTCTTTGTTACACAGGGTTATGACTTTGTGCACATTCAAACCTTCACAAAAGTTACTCAGTGATAATCCATATAATGGTAACGCCTGACAATAATTTTCATGAGTCACGCATTAAGAAACATTCGGCAATTCTTCTTTATACTTCTTTACAAATCATTTATTCATTAGCTGTAGATCTTCTTGCAGCCCCTAATCTAAAGCTGAAACTGTTCATCCATTGTAAAGATTTGTTAATGAAAGTGGATTACTAAGTGTCAGAGACAGGAACATGTATAAGAGTGTTAAATAAATAAATAAATAAATAAATAAGAGACTTACTGGAAGAAATTCCTCATTTTCGCGGAGACAGGCATTTTGCAGTTCAGATTTTAGAGCTTTAATGTTTTTCTGGTGTGATAAGATTTCAGCTTCCAAGGCACAAATTTTTAGGCAAGCCAGCTGATAGAGGTCCATAAAGCCGGTCACAAAATCCTAAAAAAAAATAAAAAGAATGAGTTAGAAGAACAAATGGCTAAAATCCACATTACGGCAATGCTAAACGTAACACAACGTCGGCATGCCTTTGGCCTTACAGTGCAGTGTTTCTCAAGCTGCTCTCGTCTATAATGGTGGTGGGGTGCGGTGGGTCGCTGCTCTGACAATCACACTTAATTAAAGTTCCCCCCCCAACTCTGATGATCGCAATCACCTCGCCAAGGGGGGCCAAAACTCCCCTCCAGACTACCCACTTCTATGACAACTGTGCTCAACTCAGCAAGGGGGAACCTCCACTGATTGCACTCAATTAACCAGAACACCCGCCTCAAGTGTTGAGAAGGCACATACATGGTGGCATGCTCCCTGGGAACCTGTTCTTGTTCTTTAAGAAATGCAGCTCATAGTTTGAATAATAATAATAATTCTTTGCATTTATATAGCGCTTTTCTCACTACTCAAAGTGCTACGCTGAACAGTACATACAGCCCTCTTTTAGGAAGCATAGCATAAATATCTAGACAAGAGGCATATCTCTCTATTATATAAAAAAAAATCCTGGGACGAGACGAGACTTTTTGGGAGATTTTTTCAAGTCCTGTGAGATGAGACTTTGGCCACGAGATTTTTTCAAGTCCCGCCCTCCTCTCAACCATATTCAACCACGCCCACGGTCCTCTCACCTCTCATTGGTGTGAATGCTTTTGTCAGACACAGTTCCTGCCCTCTTAGCTCTTATAAATTTTAACGTTTTCCTCACTTTAAGTTCCCAATTAAAGAAGACGTATTATATCCAAATCTTATTGAAGAATTTCGTCACAAAGGGATATCAACAGAAAAAATGAGTACACGGACAATCCTAGCACCGAGAAACGATGAAGTCAAACGACTTAACGCTGAAAATGTCGATTGGTTACACGGCAAATTGGTTAAATGCACATCAATAGACTATGTGGAAACAGTTGGTGGTGATGGTGCGGAAGATGAAAACATCAATTTAAAATATCACAGAAAATAACCACAACTGGTAACTCCGTCCGGGCTTCCTCCGCACAAATTACTGTAGAAAGAAGGACGTATCCAAGAAAGGTAATGTAGTACATCTTCAGTGGATAACATTAGACAACAAAGGAGATCTTGATATGCCATTCGTATTAAAACATTTACCGTGTCCCATTAGAATAGCTTTTGAAAAGACAATTAACAAATCAGAGACAAACATTCGAAAAAGTCATTTCATTTAATAGACAGAAAGAAACGATATTCACTCACAGGCAGTTATACGTTGCGTTGTCACGATGAAAGTCCAAACACACAATCAAAATTCAAAGCGATATTGACAAAAATTGAATTAACAAAATTGTTTTTACTGAAGGTTTACAGTAAAAGTGTAAGTTTCAAAAGTATGTGCATGTTAATTTCAAAGCCAAACTAAACAAAATCGAATTACGCGATGAATAACTCTAACGCAACATGAAACATAACTTCCTTTCAGATTATTACATTTGACTATTTTTTACTATGGTTAATTACTTGCTGTAATGTACAATAGTTCTATTATGCTTAGTAACAATTCCCATGAAAATAAAAATCTGTTTAAATTGTACAACAATTTTGAGCGACAGAACCGCAACGAGGCTAGCGTGTAGAGCAGGCACGCAAAGACCCCTAGTGGTGCAAAAGAAAGGATAGATTGAACTGGCTTTAAAGTGTAGTTTTCACTCTTGACGTACACCATATAGCCAAAAGTATTGGGACCCACCTCTTAAAAATTTAATTCAGGTGTTTCAATCAGACCCATCGCTACAGGTGTATAAAACCAAGCCCCTCACCATGCAGTCTCCATTTGTAAACATCTGTGAAACAAAACGGGTCGCTCTGAAGAGCTCAGTGATGTCAAGGGTAGTACTGTGATGAGATGCCACCTTTGCACTAAGACGGTTTGTGAAATTTCATCCCTGCTGGGTATTCCATGGTCAACTGAAAAGTGGGAGCATTTAGGAACAACAGCAACTCAGCCACAAAGCAGAAGACCACATAAAGTCACAAAGACTGCTAAGGTGCATGGTGGGTAAAACTTGCCAATGCTCTGCTAATTCCATAGCTGAAGAGTTCCAAACCTTCACTGGCATTAACTGTGTGGCATGAGCTTCATGGGATGGGTTTCCATGAGCGAGGAGCTGTATGCAAGCCTCACATCACCAAGTCCAATGCCAAGTGTCGGATGGTGTGGCATAAAGCACACCGCCACTGGGCTGTGGAGCAGTATAAATGTGTTCTGTGGAGTGACAAATCACACATCTCTGTTTGGCAGTCAGATGGGCGAGTCCGAGTTTGGTGGGTACCGAGAGAACATTACCTGCCCAACTGCATTGTGCCAACTGTGAAGTTTGGTGTTGGGCTGTTTCGTCAGGGTTTGGGCTCGGCCCCTTACTTCCATTGAAGGGCAATCTTAATGCTTGGACAGAAAAAATGAGTACACGGGCAATCCTAGCACCGAGAAAGGATGAAGTCAAACGAATTAATGCCAAAAATGTCAATGGGTTACACAGCAAATTGGTTAAATGAGCATCAATAGACTATGAGGAAACAGTTGGTGGTGATGGTGCTGAAGATGAAAACATCAACTTACAATATCACGAAGAATATCTACAACCATATAACACCATCCGGGCTTCCTCCACACGAATTACTGTAGAAAGAAGGATGTATCCAAGAAAGGTAATGTAGTACATCTTCAGGGGATAACAATGGACAACAAAGGAGATCTTGATCTGCCATTCGTATTAAAACATTTACCGCAGGAATGTCAAACATTTTGGACAATGCTAAGCTTCCAACTTGGTGGAAAATTTGGGAAAGGCCCTTTTCTGTTCCAGCATGATTGTGACCCAGCGCACAAAGCAAGGTCCGTAAAGACGTGGTGCGATGAGTGTGGTGTGGAAGAACTTGACTGGCCTGCACAGATTCTTGACCTCAACCCCAACCAAACACCTTTGGGGTGAACAGAAATGGAGATTGTGAGCCAGACCTTCTCGTCCAACATCAGTGCCTGACCTCATAAATGCTCTACAGAGTGAATGGGCACAAATTCCCCCAGAAATGCTCCATTCTTGTGGAGTAGCCTTCCAAGATGAGTTGAAGCTGTCACAGCTGCAAAGGGGGGAACCAACTCCATATTAAAGTCTTTGTGTTTGAGTGCAATGTCATTAAAGTCCCCGTTGGTGTAACGATCAGGCGTCCATATAGTGTACACAGCAGTATAATCATCATACATACAAAAGAGCTGAAGAGAAGCCACTGGAACAGTGCAATCACCATTCAGTTCTTCAGTGGGGGTCTTTGACGGCTGAAGTTCCATTCTGAAGAGCGCAGGAGGCATTGAAATGGCACAGAGCCAATGTCACATCTGCCTTGAGGCTGATCGAGGGGCCTTAAAGGATAAGCTTGTAATTTTTCAAGTCAAAGGTACTTCTTCACAAACATGGCCTCTATGCATTGGCCGTGTAAAACTGTGTTCTAAAGTTAATCGCGTTCTCTAAAGTTAACAGAATATCTTGCACTGTTCTGGAGTTTTACAATGGAAGGTACAGGGGAACGGAGGAAAAGCTTACTAAATGCGTCCGTTTTGCAAGACAAGACAGCCTTTCGAGTACTGATCTGTGCCTTCTGCGTTTCCGACAGATGTTTGTGACAGCAAAAGGGATCTCAAAATAACGGTTTAATTGCATAGTCCTGGCACCATCTCTCACGGCATAAGGATACATTTTCTTTATTTCAGGCTCTTTATTCGGCGGTCGGTCAGCAGATTGCAGTTTGTGTGAGCGACACTGGAGTACCACGAGGACCAGGCCTGTTCTCCTGCACTCTGTACAGTTCCGACTAAAAATGTAACAGCAGGTCAGGTCACTTGCAGAAATTCTGCACTTATGGGGTCTATTGCTAAGGGGCATGAGACAAGGCAAAGGAGTCAGGGGGAGAACTTTGAGAATTGTCTGCAACTTAACACCAGAAAAACCAAAGAACTGCTTACTGACTTTCACCTCACCAAACAGCCTTGGTGTCCGGTCACATTTCAAGGAGTGGATGTAGAGGTGGTCCACTCCTACAAGGACATGGGGGGTCCACATTAATGACAGGTTGGACATGTCTCGGAACTATAGAAGAAAGGTCAGAGCAGACACTCTTATCTTAGGAGACTGAGCTTCATTAACATAAGAAGTGACATCCTTTACATCTGCTGTAAAACTCTGTGATGGCCAGTATGATGTGTTGGGCTGGTAACATCACTTCAAGAGAGGGTCAACAAGCTCATCAACAGGGTAGGTTCAGTTATGGGACACATTCTGGACCCCTGGAGGTCATAGAGAGAGAAAGAATTAAAATAAAATTGAGTGTCATGATGAACAATGCTGCACATCCTCTCTGTGACACAACACCACTGAGGACTTTTAGCCAACCAATTATTCAGCAGAAGTGAGTCAAGAAACGCGACAGGGGGCTCCTTTATAGCAACAGCAAAACACAGATGTAGCGCCTCACTGGGGAGTGGCACTGCCAAGTCAGAGGTTTGTGTGTGTGTGTGTATACTACTAGTCAAAAGTTTTACAACACCTCAGTTTTTCTTCAAATGTAATCAGTTGACATGCAATGAATGATCTAAAATGGTGAAAAGGTAAGCAGAAAACTGCCAGAGGTTTTAATTTAAAGTTTAGATTAGCAGATGTTCTGCTGCAGTTAAAGTAAATGAAGCCTTGCCAGCTGAAGTAAACAATTTGCACAGGTGTCCAAACTTCTGTTGATTACTTAAAAACCCTCTGACTGTCTTAAAGCAGAGCTGAACAGACTGTGTTACTACACCCTCTGAAGTACTACTGGGACAATATTCCAGTGATAATGACAAGAAAATGTCAATTAACAAATGAATTGAGACAGAACATCATTACCCTTAGAAGTGTAGACCTTTCATTTAGAGAAATTGGAAAAAAAATATCAAAAGTGTCAGTGAGTCCAGTGGTGACCTACACAATCGAAAGGCAACTGGAAATTGGAAGAAACTCTGATAAGATCTGGAGGACCCAAAGTCACAAGCCAATTAGAAGACACGTTTCTGAGGGTCACCAGCTTGTGTGATCACAGGCGCCTCACAGCCCAACAGCTTAAGCACAGCATAACAGTGCAGGTCAACAAAAGTCAAGTGTCAGTGTCTACTGTGAAGAGGAGACTTTGTGCTGCAGGTCTGACAGGGCGAGTGGCAGGAAGAAAGCCATTCCTTAAAGGACAACACAGGGCCTCGAATTACCAGCTGTGGATTACTGCAGACTGGAAGCGATATGGATATGGACAGCTTCTGGAGCGATGAATCTAAATTTGAAACCTTCGTTTCATTACTGATGCCGGGTGTTTGTACGTCGTTGAGTTGGTGAAAGGATGGCTCCTCGGTGTGTTACACCAACTGTTAAAATTGGAGGAGGAAGTGTGGTGGTCTCGAGTTCTTCTGCTGGAGGCAGAGTTGGTGACTGGCATTTTGAATCCAAAGGGTTACCACAGTTTGTTACATTGACTTTTATATCTATCTATCATTATATAGTGCCTTTCACTCCATCTACATATATATCATTATATAGTGCCTTTCACTCCATCATTATATAGTGCCATTCACTCTATCTATCATTACATAGTACATTTCACTCTATCTATCGTTATATAGTGCCTTTCACTATGTCTATCATTATATAGTGCCTTTCACTCTGTCTATCATTATATAGTGCCTTTCACTCTGTCAATATATTGTGCCTTTCACTCCATCTATATATAATAATAATAATAATACATTTTATTTATACAAGGCGCCTTTCAGAGAACTCAAGGACACCGAACAAACAATAAATAAATAAAAGACACAATTATAAACAACTTAAAAGATCAGAAAATCTAAAAACTAAAACCAAACAGAACCACTATAATCAGGAGGAAAAAGAAAAAGCCATTTTAAACAGATGTGTTTTAAGTTTACATTTGAAGGATGAATATGATTTGATATTTCGGAGATCCGCAGGTAATGAATTCCAGAGCTTGGGAGCAGAACGGCTGAAAGCTCCGCTCCCCATGGTGGTTAGACGGGCGGGAGGGACGGTCAGATGGGTGGAGGAAGAGGATCTGAGGTTACGGGATGGAATGGCAACATGAAGAAGGTCAGACAGATATGGAGGGGCGAGGTTATGGATGGCCTTAAATGTTAATAGCAGAATCTTAAAATCAGTACGAAACTTGATCAGGAGCCAATGAAGCTGCTGCAAGACAGGAGTAATATGGTGAATAGATGGGGTTCGAGTGATGATACGTGCTGCAGAATTCTGGACTAACTGAAGCTTATGAGGAGATTTATTAGGGAGACCAAAGAGGAGTGAATTGCAGTAGTCCAGCTGAGAAGTGACAAGACTATGAACAAGAATGGCGGTGGTATGAGGAGTGAGGGAGGGGCGAATGTGATTAATATTACGTAGGTGGAAGTAAGCAGACAATGTGACATTGGAAAGATAGAGTACTGATGAGGATATATATCATTATATAGTGCCATTCACTATCTGTCTATCATTATATAGTGCCTTTCACTCTATCTATATATCTATCATTACATAGTACATTTCACTCTTTCTATCATTATATAGTGCCTTTCACTCTATCTATATATCTATCATTACATAGTACATTTCACTCTATCATTATATAGTGCCTTTCACTCTGTATCTACCATTATATAGTGCCTTTCACTCTATCATTACATAGTACATTTCACTCTATCTTTCTATCTATCACTATATAGTGCCTTTCACTCTGTCTATCTGTTTATCATTATATAGTGCAATTCACTCTCATTATATAGTGCCTTTCACTATCTGTCATTATATAGTGCCTTTCACTCTATCATTACATAGTACATTTCACTCTATCTTTCTATCTATCATTATATAGTGCCTTTCACTCAATCTATTATATAGTGCCTTTCACTATTTGTCTATCTATCATTATATTTCTCTCTATCTATCTATTGTGAGTACAAAACCAAAAGCCTTGATTTCCACGACTGACTCCACGTCTACGTGGTTAAAGGTCGTGTAGCAGGGCCAATAAACATTCTGATCATCATTTAGAACTTCAAGTCAGGCTGAAGTGGACATTCATAACCTGAAATAAGATGAAAGGAAACATAAAAATGACTCCTATCAGCTGTTATTAAATTCATATTTTGCCTGGAATAAAAAACATTGCAAGTGTAAAAGTCCTCGCAAACAAAGCCATGCTAACGCCAGTAAGGCCTTGGGAGGAAATCTGCTTGTGTGTTCCTCTGAAGGCATTCAGGGTGTCCTGCATATTTCACGGCCGCTTCTGCTCACGCTAAACTGCCGTCACCTAAACTGCCATGCAGAAGCAGGCAAATCAGGGTCAGTTTATGTCAGCAGCGTCAAGCCGGGGAACTTCATCAGTCTTTCTTTATGCAAGAAAACTGACATTAAGAGAGCTTTAAACTGACAGCAAATGAAATCAATCAGCAGATCACTAGGCCATAATAAACTCTCAACTTTGGAATAACCCTTCATCTCCCAAATGAGAAGACTCGGTGCGTTTTTGCCAAGATTTCCGATTACATTTGGTATTAGCTATAATGGAAATGAACATGACAGACATTTTAAAGTAGGCTACACACAGTAACAGTTTGATTTACCATCCCTGTACTCGTCTCTGCATATGTAAGGCATAATGTTGTCCGGCTTCCACAAGAGGGCGGGAATGATGGAAGAACAAAGGCAAGAAGACGTACAATAAAAGAAGTCAGTGCTGGATATCTGGTGAACAACAGAGGTTTGCAAACATAGGACACGACTGAAACAGACAACTTTACTATTAAGCCCATTATACTAATATGTTCGTTTTGAAACAAGATATGTTAAATTTCTAAAAGCTTTCCTATTCAAGTATTTGCTGAAAACATGGGGCCACCTCCAACTCCACACACCCACCCTACTTGTTTGTTTATTTCTCTGCCACGCCGCACACAGCACTGTCACATTCAGTGGGACAACAGCAGACTCCCAAACAGTTTGTTTTACCCACTGGCCACCAAGCTGTTCCCAATTATTACAGATGTGGACAAATGTGTCGGCCCTCTTAGATCTCACTTGACTCCGCCCCTTTAGTGGTTTCTTTTTCCTTAATTAGCAGCCAAACAATAAGGAGACACAAAATAAACCGCCACATGACCAGCTCACCTGTGCCCCTCACACAATATTTGAAGGTGAAAGGTGAAGGTCTCGGTCAAGTTGATCTCTCAGGTCACCAAAACATTTTGACGGTGGTCTTAGAAAAAACGGACAAATCAACAGTTTTGGAAATGTCTGCTGTGGCAGAATGAGAGCAGCAACAAGCCGTGGAATTAAATAACGAGTTTAATGAACAACAAGAATTATCTTCGTGTTAAGAGACTGGTTGCAGTTTGAAATCCCAGTTTAGCTGGTCCTCTGTTGGCATGTTTCACGTCTCATTTCTGTTTGGCTGCCATTTAATGAAGAAAAGAATGAATTCAGAGCACAGAATCCTTGAAAACAGGGCTATTAAAATGAAAAGAAAAGGAGTTAATTAGCACCAAAAACTGGTCGCTAATGAAGGAGATTGTTAGAATGAAAACCTGCAGCCACTGCGGCCCTCCAGGTCCAGAGCTGGGGACCCCTGGCATAGGTGACAAATGGTGCCGGGTTTCCTCTAGACAAAATGCTTACTTAGAACGGAGGTCCCAAAGTTCAATCTTGGGTTTCATCAGACGCGAAAATTGAGTTTCTCACATTCTGAAACCCCTTAAGCAGGGCTGTCTTAACAGCATTACAGAAGGGGCAAAGCAGTGCACTGGGACCACCTACCTATCAAACCACTCAGCAAGTCACAACATACATTGTGAATAAGGGGGCTGTGCACACCCCTGGAGGACGCGGTCACTCCTCCGAGGCCCCCTCTTCAATGCTGTTGTAATGGGAACAAGTACAGTTTGACTCCTCTTTGCTCCGTAAGAAGAAGAAGAAGGAGGAGGAGAAGAAGAAGGTGGAGGAGAAGGAGAAGAAGGAGGAGGAGAAAGAGAAGAAAGCAGAGAAGAAGAAGAAGGCAGTGGAGAAGGAGAAGGAAAAGAAGGCAGTGGAGAAGGAGGAGAAGAAGGAGGAGGAGAAGAAGGTGGAGGAGAAGGAGAAGGAGGAGAACAAGGCAGAGAAGAAGGAGGAGGAGAAGAAGGAAGGAGAAGGAAAAGAAGGCAGTGGAGAAGGAGGAGAAGAAGAAGGAGAAGGAAAAGAAGAAGGAGGAGGAGAAGGAGAAGGTAGAGGAGAAGGAAAA